>NW_027397073.1:39366739-39577345 GCF_003265705.2 Callorhinus ursinus
TCTCTCTCTCTCTCTCTCTCTCTCTCTCTCTCTCTCTCTCTCTCTCTTTTTTTAAAGATGTTATTTATTTATTTGACACACACAGAGAGAGCACAAGCAGGGGGAGCGGCATGCAGAGGGAGAGGGAGAAGCAGGCTCTCCGCTGAGCGAGGAGCCCGACGTGGGGCTCGATCCCAGGACTCTGGGATCATGACCTGAGCCAAAGGCAGTCGCTTAACCAGCTGAGCCACCCAGGTGCCCCACCAATATTGTTCTTATTTGAAACCAGCTACCTCATTCTCTGCATCCGTTACCATTAATCCAATTGCAAAATTAAAAAGAAGGAAATCCATGCACCCATATTTGAAATCTGTGCTGTAATGCGCCACTGACCAGACCCTGCCTGGGAGCCTGCATATTTTGGCTACTTTTTCACATAGTGTCCTGAGTAAGCCCTGTGCCTGTGCTGCTAAGCAGAAAATTTAGGGAGAGATGAGATATGTGCCTGAAATTTTAAATAGTTTGAATAAAACCTTTGGGTTCAACCTTTTTGAGTATAGGCCTCTTGCGTGCAATTTAGGTAAACATTCCTAAAATCTCCTTCTGGAAAACCCAAATTCTTTCTCCCCAAACTCTGAAAATGTATAGTAATCTGAATCACTTGATTTAAATAAAATTACCATTTGTACATTCTCTAATCATCACTTTTTCTGAATAAACTAAAAAGCACAGTTTCTCCAATAAGCTTCTAAGATTTTCCCAAACAAGGGTCATTTATTCCAGAATAGCTCTTTTTCTAAAACCCTGTACCTCTTGACATTAGGTAGTTTGTGCTGTTGATAGATGCATGTCAAGCTCTAAATTAACGGCAAACCCAGACTGAGTGATCTCCCCTTGTGTTTATTTTATCCATTAAAATGAGTCTACATCCCTTAAGGGTACCAACCAAGGCAACCCAGCAAAGTGCCCTTCCGTTTTGCAAACTTAAATTGGAAGCCCTGCTTCAAGATAATCTTAACCAGAACTACGTTTCTAGACTGTCCACGGAGAGTCAAATTCTCATGTATACATTTTATTTGCTAACTAACAGAGATACACCACACCTCCTAAGGCTATTCATTATATAAACTTCTGGGAAAGATACTTCAGAACATGGCAGTTGGTTTCTCTGCTCACAAGATGAACAGAAATGCAAGAGATCCTTGGAGGAGTCCCTCCCAATCACGACTAGAGCCACAGGCAGAGATCATCTTTCTGGGTTCAAACCACAGCTCATAGGTACATCACTTAACTTTTTCACCTGTTTCTTAATCCATAAAATGGAGATAATTATAGGAAGCATTTCAGAGGGTTGTTGTGCAAAATAAGTGAGATAATACCTAATACATGTAAAGCATTCTATACAATGCCTGATTCCGAGCAAGCATTTAAATGTCGTTATTACGTTTCTGTTATTACCACGGCCGGGAGTACTGAGGGGAATATCCTCAGATGGCACAGAATTCCCCATTATAGTAGGCCCCTAAATTTTCCAAACCCTAAAAAAAACGCAACTATAGAAAATATTACGGAGCATGTTACCTGATACTACATGAATTATGAAAAACCACATTTCTTGGGGGCACGTGGGTGGCTCAGTCCCTTAAGCGACCGACTCTTGATTTCGGCTCAGGTCATGATCTCAGGGTCGTGAAACCAAGTCCTGCACTGGGCACCATCCTCAGCAGGAAATCTGCTTGGGATCTTCTTTCCCTCTCCTTCTGCCCCTCCCCACCCTCAAATAAATAAATAAAATCTTTAAAAAAAAAACACACATTTCTATTTATTTTAATGTTTAAGTGTCATATATATTTCTTATCAAAAAGGAACCAACAAAAAATAAGTGCCATCTTGTGGAAAAATCAAACCCTATTCTTTTTCTCCTACTCACATGGTGTTTTGAATTTCAGCCAGATATTTAGTAGGGCCTGACAAGATGCAGAAATCTGGTCTAGAAAGAAATCTGGGCCAGAAGAAAAGGCAGTTTGGTAGATTTGTAGGAAGCTGACCATTCAAGTAAAGAACTTCAAGTAATTAGAGGCAATTTGGTTACTGGTAGGAGCACGGAGTTAGACAGATGTAGAACCAAAAATCAAGTCCAGCATTCACTAGCCTTGTCACTATTATTAAAGGCTGAATGTGGTAACACATTCACAGAATCATTTGTAATGGCAGGTACCTCACAGATGGGGGAAAACGTTCCTTCCGTTTCCCCCATTAAGTGATCCATGACAACCCACAGGAAATGCTTTAAGGCTCGAGAGCTTTGTCTTCGACCCTGTCTTCTCCATATTTCCAATCAATTATGCGGATGAAGGTGTCAGTGGCACAAAGCTAAGAGAAACAGGTAATACCGGATGGTTAAAATAGTATTCAAGAACTCTGAACAGGAGTTCTTTGGAAATATGGTCTATTTCAAAATCACAAGATAACATTAAATAGAGATAAATATAAAGTCCTCTACTTGGTTCCAGGTTCCAAAAGCTTAACTCTACAAATTACAGGATAGATAAACTCAGACTTGTGTTCCAAAAAAAGAAAGAAAGAAAAAGGGTAGAATATGACTCAAAGTTGAATATGTTTCAGTGTTTTTGCAAAAAGTAAATTGTTTGGGTCCTTAAGCACCAGGCTATGGGGCTGTGACAGTCCAATCTATTATCCGGATTCCAACTTTACTTACATCCTAGAATTTTGTATGGTGACTAACATAACATAATAAAATTTAAAAAATTTAAAAATTTTAAAAAAATCCTAGAATTTTGTGTGCAGAGGAACCATATCTAATACTATTGGATTGCTGCCTATTTTAATACACTTTACATTTCCCGAGTGGCATTTGGCATGCAAGCCCCTTGCATTCAGCTGGGGGAACTTGAAAACAGAAGGCCTTTCAAAGGAACTCCCCTGGCATCAACCAGTCACCCTGGAGAGATGTAAGGCACCTTCCTTCCCCTCCAAGGCTGAGCGCTCCCCCTTGCCCTCGCCACCCTCCCCTACTACTGCTGCTCAAAAGCTATTCTTATATTGTCCAATTATTAAACAATTTCATTAAAGAAATTAAATTACATTTAAATTATTGACATTTAAAAAGACTTCATGCTAATAATATCAAACAGGAGAGAGGGAAAAGGACATACTTAAAAACCAATTATCTTGACTGAATTCAATCTTACAATTTCCCTGCAATTCATAAAATGATTCCAGCTGCGTTTCTTTTGGTTTTTGCTGCTAGGAGTACTTTGGTGAATAGTCCCAGATCTATACTATGTCTTTCTTGATTCCTCTTAGGAACCTTTATAGCAAAATCTCCAGTTTTTCCTCTCTGAAACTTCAGAGTGATCACGTGATAAACTCAAAAGACTGTAGTGCTATTGTTAGAAACACAAGGGCAATGGGCCTGAATCTCTCCTCTGAGTTTAGGAAGTGCTGACTTCAGATTCCAGAGCCTGGAGGCAAGAGGAGCTGCCTCGCATCCCTTACCCAACCATAAATTCTTCCTCCTGGTTATGCTCTTCCCTTTTTTTTTTTTTTAATTTTATTTATGTATTTGAGAGAGAGAGAGAGACATAGCGAGAGAGGGAACACAAGCAGGGGGAGCGGGAGAGGGAGAAGCAGACTTCCCGCTGAGTGGGGAGCCCGATGCGGGGCTCAATCCCGGGACCCTGGGATCATGATCTGAGCCAAAGGCAGACGCCTAACGACTGAGCCACCCAGGCGCCCCTGGTTATGCTCTTCCTGATTCCCTGATCCCCCACATCTTGCCTGCTCTATCATCGAGCTCTTTTTACCAATAATTGCGGGTTCAGATACGCCCTGGATTCTGGAGACAACCTTATTTTGCCCTGCGGATTTGGGGCATTTTGTGGCAATATTGGAATTCTTCAGCATCAATGCAGCCTAATTCCCAGTCTTCCCTGTGCCTGTGTCCCAATAACTCGGCTTCTGATTCCAAAAATCCCAAGCCCTGCTAGAGTCTATTTGGTTCCCCTGTGTCTGCATCCTTTTCCTCACTGCCCGGCCACCTCCTTGGTCCCTCTTGACTGGGACTGTCTTTCATTCAATAGCTCATCTCTCACCCACTCCCCCAAAGCGTTGTTCTACCTTGAACTCCTGAAAGTCATGAGAGCTACAGGAAGGGCTATAATCTGCTTGTTGCTGCCTTCTGAGTTCACCACACCCCCCCTTGGCCCCATCCTGTTTTCTCCTAAGGTAACCAGTGACCTCCTAATTACCAAACTCAACAGACAATCCTTAGTTCTCATTTCCCTCCATTTTATTTCGGTATCTAACATTGCTGAACACCCCTCTTTCGTGATCCTCTTTCCTGACAAAGGTAATTCACCGTCTTTCCACCTCCCAAATATATATTTCATTCTGCCGTTATAGTGACACCATCCTCTTGGGCACCCATTAAAAATTTGCGTCTTCCAAAAATTCTTTCCATCCACTCCAACCCCAGATTAACCTGTCACATATCCTGTTAATTTTACCTCCTAAGGGCCTGCCCCTTCTCTTGATCATCTCCACTTGCCTTAGTTCAGTTCTCAATGACTCCTACCAGCCTCTTCCCCCTCCAACCCATCCTCCATCTCGTTGTCAGAGTCATAAGTCATAGGTCATGACAGGGGAAGATCCAGGTTTTGTGAAGGCGGAAGAGTATCCCATTTAGAGTGCCCTCCATAAAATACAGTGTTTCTTTTTCAAACCTGGCAAAAACAAATGGGCTCGGGCACATTGCTCAGGATCTTCCCAGGGTCTTGGAAAGGTCCATGCAGATGTGGAGCTCTGAAAATTTAACATCATTACTTTCATGGTAAATGCATGTCCAGCAAATGCCAATCCTATGATGAAAATATTCAGTGGCTCCCCACCAGCTAAGGGATGGTATTCAAAGTATTTTGTAAACACCTATCCGGTTATCACTACTAGTATTATCTTTTCCCTTTCCCTGACACAGCCTGCATTCCAATCCCTTAGAAAGTGTGACCATTCTCTAAACACAAGGTGACTTTTCATCCCTCGCTACTGTTCTACAAGCTGTTCCTGTATCTGTAATGCTTTGCCTTCTTCTTAACCTGGCCTTAACCTTTCAAGGAACAGGCAACCTTACTTGCGAAGGCTTCCCAATATGATTTAGTCATTTTTTTCCTGCTGGATTTATAAAACCTTTTCTTTACCTATATTCTAATACAACCCATTGTATTGTAATTATTTAGATTTTTGCTTCCATCACTGGATTGTGAGGAAGAGGCCATGTTTTATTCATTAATATTCAATACACATAGTATAGTGTTGTCCCATAGAAGGCACTTAATTAATGCTTAATGAATGAGTGAATAAATGATTCTAGGTCTGATGCCTCCTGTTTCAAAACTCATGGACATCATGCTCTGTTCAGCTTACGTATGACCCCTTTCTGAACCACTCTGACAGATACCAACTTCTAGAACTTGTACCTGCTGCCCATCATATTCCTTGAATAGCTTTATCACCTGCTTGAATGTCCCACTCTCAACTATTGAATCCATTTTTCCATTCCTTAAGCACAAGCTCTAGCCTGATGAAGACGTCTTTTTAGGTGTGTGTCTCAGACATCGTACTAAGTGCTGTTTTCTATCCACTCGTTATTCACAGCAAATAATGTCACAACATAAGAGAGAGAGATGACTTGGACAACTACCAGAATAATTTGTGGTAGTTATTGCAAAGTGACTATAATAGGACAAGTGTAATGTAATGCGGGAAGTGACTCCATCCTGCCTGGGAGATATTCGTTTTTCGCTTTGGAAAAGTTTTCTAGTTAAAAAAAAGATGGAAGAGAATCACCTCTACTTTTTGTCTGTGGGCTTTTTCATAAACCTGGTCATTTCACTGGCCTCTTCTCCCACGCTTGGTCAGCGAATTGAGCTAAATGATACATTGATCGAGATCAGGTCTCCCACAGCCTGCTCCTTGGAACCAGCTATCTTTACATTAAAACATTTTTGAGAAACAATTTTCCTTTGAACTGTATAATGGTGATGAGCATGCATAGTAGAGAATGGCCTTTCTAAAGAATAAGTCAACTTCACCTGTCTGGGACTCTCAGGGAGCTGTCTGCAGGCATTTGAAATCTCACTACAGCCTCTTATGAGCTGTGTTAATAGGTGTTCAACTTCTTGGACAAGTTATCTCACCTCTCTGAGCCTCCTTGCTCATCTGAGGATAGATCTGTGATTATACAAGATGATTATAAAGCACTTAATGCAGAGTTTAATAAATGTTGATTTTATTATTAATCTTTATGCTCTTGGCTAAACACACACACACACACACACACACACACCACTGCTTCATAGGTTGACTTAAATGCCTATCAAATAAATATCTTTATACTGACGGCAATTGGACAAATTTGTACAACTTAAATGTAGTACTATGGATTTCAGCTACGAAATGTATGCGAAGTCAAACTATACTAGCAAAGTTAAGGATCAAAGTGTAAAATCCTAGGAAAAAAACACATGAAATAAATAGAAGTTTGTATTGACCATCAATATAAAATAAGTATTGGCAAAATTGTTCCTGATTATAATTATTAAACTACTACATGTATTTGTTTATGAACATCTACTCAAAGGAAGTTTTCAGCATTGTACTTGGACTACACAAGCATAATAGAATCCTCATGTTACATAAATAGCAAGGTCCTGTGATTGACCAAGTGATGTTCAAGATAGAAAAACATTCCTGATTTTCACTATCTTTTAAAAAGGTTTGTGTTTATCTGCCTAACATTAATTAAAGATGTAATTTTAGAACTTTTGGTACATTTTCTTGTTTTGTACAAGGGTTTTTGAAGGCAACAGTGATCATTTAGTATACTCCTAGTGACACTATTGACACATATTCTACATCCAACTGGTAAGATCTGGCTCTTATGCTTTAAAAACAGAAGTAAAGCAAGCACATCCAAAACAGATTGTATACAAGTTATACCCACAATTTTTTAACCACCCCAACTGTGAGTGGTATCCAGTCTTCCCAGGAGATCTGCTTTGTGGAGAGGCTTTTGTGAAGCAATTCTGCTGGCAGAGACCCCAGAGTAGGCAAGCCAACCATAAGAAGTGTTTTGAGATCAGCCTGGAGTTTGCAACGAGAGGGAAGATTTCACTGCTCAGGAATAGATAATCCCAAAGAAGCAAGTGAAACACAAACCAAAAACTATCCGTAACAGGCTGAAAGTTATTTTCAAGAATTTGCCTGAACCTTTTGAAGAAAAGAACCTAGGATCTTTAACAATAATATATGTTATTGTTGTATAATGGAACCCAAATTGTGTAAAACTCACTTGTTAAAATGAAAGCTTTTACCAGCAAAGGATGCTCCATAGCTCAGGAGACACTACCCTTTCCTTCAAATTTATCCCATAGTGTTAACTGCCTAAAAATATTCATGAACTAGAGCAGAGAATAAGCAATGTACCTCAGAGTTCCAATGAAAGATGTTTAGATTTCATCCTTCTGCATTATTATTATTATTATGATTGACTTAAGTCCCTGAGTGATAATAATCAGATTTCAGTCATCAAATATTTATTAAGAATGTATCTTCTCAGGGGCCCCTGGGTGGCTCAGTCTGTCAATCGTCTGACTCTTGGTTTCAGCTCAAGTCGTGATCTCAAGATCCTGAGGCTGAGCCGGACATCACACTCCGTGCTCAGCTCCGAGTCTGGTGGTGGGGCTCTTTCCCTCTTCCTCTCCCTCCCTCTCTGCCCTTCCCACCTCCCACCCCCATACCCCCGCTAGAGTGTGCTCTCTCTCAAATAAATTAAAAAATAAATAAAATTTTTAAAAAAGAATGTATCTTTTCTCTCTCTTTTTTAAAAGATTTTATTTATTTATTTGAGAGAGACAGTGAGTGAGAGAGAGAGAGAGAGAGCACAAGCAGGGGGAGCAGCAGAGGGAGAGGGAGAAGTAGACTGCCCCCCTGAGCAGGGAGCCTGGAACTGGGGCTCCATCCCAGGACCCCAGGATCATGACCTGAGCCGAAGGCAGACACTTAAGTGACCCACACAGGTGCCCCAAGAATACATCCTTTCAAAAAAAAAAGAATATATCTTTTCTATGAGCTGATACAGACTGATTTTTCAGGATATATTTTTAAGTTTAAAAAGCAAGACACAAAAGAATGTATATAGTATGTTACCTTCTGTGTGATAAAAAAGAGAAAATAAGAATACATATTTTTTTTGCCAAAAAGAAACAAAGAAATTATAAAACAGAAAATAATAAATTGTATGACCTATAATAAGGATGGGGGTTAGGATGTGTGAGAGGAAGGGATGGGCATGAGACTTCACTGAGTATACCTTTTTATATTATTTCAAATTTTCAATTATGTAAATATTTTACATATTCAAAAACTAAAATTAAATTAAAAAGGATGAAAAAGTACATGCTAAATTGGAATACAAACAAAAACAAAGGAAACTAAATGTTTATCAAATTGATCAAATAATAAAATAAAATAACCTCACAGAGAAAAGAATCAATTCAAATAACTTTTTTTTTTAAGATTTTTATTTATCTGAGAGAGAGAGAATGAGAGACAGAGAGCACGAGAGGGAGGAGGGTCAGAGGGAGAAAATACCTGCTAAGCAGGTATTTTTGCCTACAGATGTGCAGATGAGCAGGGAGCCCAGTGTGGGACTGGATCCCGGGACTCCAGGATCATGACCTGAGCCGAAGGCAGTCGCTCAACCAACTGAGCCACCTAGGCACCCTAAATAACTTCTTTTTTTAAGATTGTATTTATCTATTTGAGAGAGAGAGGGAGAGAGCACAGAGGGAAAGGGAGAGAGAGAGAGAGAGAGAGAGAAGCAGGCTCCCCACTGAGCAGAGAGCCCGATGCAGGGCTCCATCCCAGGACCCCAGGATCACGACCTGAGCTAAGGTCAACAGACGCTTAACTGACTGAACCACCCAGGTGTCCCTCAATATAACTTTTGAACATAGTATTCTGACCATAAATTTTTGTGGGATATATTGTAAAGACAAAGAAGTGCAAAATAACCTTATGCTTTACATGTGGATATGGAGTAGTATTGGTATTATAATTTTCTAATTGTTTTATGTATATTGTAAGATAAAACAAATAATGATGTTGAATATCTTTTCATGTACTTACTTACCATCTGTACATCCCCTTTGGTGAAATGTTTCTTCACGTATTTTCCCCATTTTATGGTATTGGGTTTTTTCAAAAATCATTTTTCACTTAACCGTTGAGTTCTGAGAGTTCTTTATACACTCCAGATACTAGCTCTTTGTCAGAAATGTGGTTTGCAAATATTTTCTCCGGGTCTGTATCTTGTCTTTTCATTCTCTTGGCTCTGTCTTTGCAGAGCGAAAGGTTCTAGTTTTGGTAAAGTCCAATTTATCAATTTTTCCTTTTTTGGGTTCTGCTTTTAATGTCAAGTCTAACAACTCTTTTCCTAAAGATGCTGAAAATATTCTTGTATGATTTTTCTAAAAGCTTTAAGGTTTTACGTTTTACATTTAAGTCAGTTATACACAATAAGTTAGTTCTTGGATAAGGTGTGAGATTTAGCCCAGATTTATTTATTTATTTATTTATTTTGCCTACAGATGTGCAGCTGCATCAGCACCACGTAATCGCTTTTGCACAACTTTGTCAAAACGCAGATGAACATATTTGTGTGGGTCTATTTCTGGATCCTCTATTCTGTTCCATTGGTCTAAGTGTCTTTCCTTCTACCAATAGTCTTTATTCCTATACCCCTATAACAAGTCTTGAAATTATATAGAATGATTCCTCCCACTTCATTCTTCTTTTTCAAAACTGTTTTAGCTTTCCATGTAAAAATTAGAATAATCTTGTTTATACCTACAAAAAAAAAATCTTGGCTGGACTTTTAATACAAATTACATCAAACATGCGTAACAGTTTGGGAGAATTGACATCTTTACTATGTTGATTCTTCTAATCTATTCTAAATCCCATAATAATCTATTTCTCCATTTATTTAGATCTACCTTGGTATTTTTTATTAGCATTTTGAAGTTTTCAGGAAACAAATCCTGTACATGTTTTAAAAGAGTTACACCTAAGTATTTCATGGGTTTGGTTTTTTTTTTGAGTGATTGCAAATGGTATTGTATTTTTAAGTGTCCATATGTCCATTGCTAATATTTAGAAGTACAACTGACTTTTGTGTGTTTATCTTGTGTCCCATGACCTATTTATAGCTATTTTTTTAGATTCCTTGGGATTTTCTACTGATACAATCATGTCATGTGCAAATAAAGCCAGTTGTATTTCTTCTTTTCTGACCTAAATGCCTTTTATTTCCTTTTCTCAACTTATTGAATTAAATAGAATGTCCAGTGTTATGTTGAGTAAGGGTGGTAAAAGCAAACATCCTTGCTTTGTTCCAAAGTTAAGGAGAAAACATTCAATCTTTCACCATTAAGTTGTAATATTACTTGTAGGTTTTTTTTGTAGATGCTCTTTACCACATTAAAAAAGATCCCATTATTCCTATTTTTCTGAGAGTTTTATTATGAATGTGTACTGAATTTTGTCAAGTGTTTTCTGCATCCATGTATGACTGTGTGGTTTTTACTCTTTAGCTTACTAATATAGTGTATTACACTGATTGATTTTTGAATATTAAACCAACCTGGTCTCCCTGAAATAAACCCCATTTGTTCATGGTATACAATCTATTTTACACTGTAGAATTTGCCAATATTTTAAGGATTTTTGTGTCAATATTCATTAGAGATATTGTTCTCTGTGGTTTTTTTTTTTTTGTATTATCTTTAATTGGTGTCAAGTAATACTAGCTTCTTAAAATGAAGAGAAGATTGTGTAGAGATTGTCCAGAGAGATTGTGTAGAATTGGTGTTAATTCTTCTTTAAATATTTTATAAAATTCTCCAGTGAAACCATCTGGGCCTATATATTTCTTTTTCAGGAGTTTTTAAAATCACAAATTCAATGTATTCAATAGTTATAGGGCTACTCAAATTACCTATTTCATATTAAGTGAGTTGTGGTAGTTTGTGCTTTCAAGGAACTGGTCCATTTCATTCAAGTTGATAAGTTTATGTGTGTTGTGCTGTTTGTAATATCCCCATATTATCCTTTCAATATCTTCTGGGTCTGTAGGGGTATCCACTGTTTTCTTCCTGATATTAATATGTGTGTCTTCTCTCTTGGTTGGTTTTGGTTTTGTTTTTTGGTCAACCTTGTTACAGATTTTTATTTTATTGATCTTTCAGAAAACCAGAATTTTGTTCCATTGATTCTCTCTAACACTTTCTGCTATCAATTTCATGGTGTTTTTTTTTTTTTTAACTCATATCTATTACTTCCTTCTTTCTATTTGCTTTGAGATTATTCTGCTCTCCTCTTCTAAATTCTTAAGCTGGGAGATAGATTCTTGGTTTGAATCTTTTCCTTTTTCCCAAGGCATGCATTCAATGCATTTAATTTCCATTTTAGCATTCCTTTACCTGTGTTCCACAAATTTTGGTATGTTGTATTTTCATTTTCATTCAGTTAAATTAATTTTTTATTGGGCGCCTGGGTGGCTCAGTTGGTTAAGCGACTGCCTTCGGCTCAGGTCATGATCCAGGAGTCCCTGGATCGAGTCCCACATCGGGCTCCCTGCTCGGCAGAGAGTCTGCTTCTCCCTCTGACCCTCCCCCCTCTCATGTGCTCTCTCTCTCTCTCTCATTCTCTCTGTCTCAAATAAAAAAAAAAAAATCTTTAAAAAAAAATTAATTTTTTATTTCCCTACAGATGTCCTCCTTGACCTATGGATTATTTAGAAGTGAGTCATTTAGTTTTCAAGTGTTTGGAAAGTTTCTTGTTATCTTTCTGTAAGTGATTTCCAGTTTGATTCCATTATTATTGGAGAACAGATAATCGTATGATTTCAGTTGTTTTAAACTTGTTGAGGTTTGTTTTACAGCCCCCCTTTTTTCTCATTCAAGTTATTCTTTCCTGCTTTCTGATGCTTCAAGATTCTATTATTTCCTTTTGCTTAGAGAATTCCTTTAAGCCATTCTTTTAAGATAGGTCTGTTGGTGATAAATTCTCCTACTTTCCTTTCATCTAGGTTAACAGCTCTTTTCCTTCAGCACTTGAAAATGCCACTTTTTTTCTGGCCCCCATAGATATAGAGGAGAAGGACACTTATTCAAATTATTTCCCCCTACAGAAAAATGCCAATAATAAATGTAAAAGGAATGACTGAATTTTTTAAAATCACCATTTTGTAACCACCAATATAATAATTAATTCTGGTAAGAATCATCAATAAATGATAAAAGTAATGCGTGAACAATATATACATACTTCACAATATTACCCCCCAAATTCCTAACTAATTACAAAAAGACAAAAAGGCACTTTTACAATGGAGCTATTTAGTGGTCACCATCTTCACCACACGGTCAAAGCTAGCACTGCTAATAGAGAGAACGTGAACACTACGTGCCTCCTAACAGAATGTGATGTAATAAGAAGTGTGCAACCTCACCTACGCACTTCTGTGACAAAAATCAATCAATCAATCAACCAAATCATGAAAAGTGAAAGCAGGGACTCAACCAGGTATTCGTAGACCAATGTTCATAGCTGCATATTCAAAATAACCAAAGGGTAGAAACAGCCCAAATGTCCATCAGTGGAAGAAGGGATAAACAGAATGTGGTACATACACACAATGGAATATCATTCCGCCTTTAACAAGAATGAAATTCTGACACATTGCGTCAACATGTATGAATCTTGAAGCCATTGTCTACGTGAAATAAGTCAGACACCAAACGACAAGTAGTGTGTGTTTCCACTTACACGAAGTGGCTAGAATAATCACATTCATAGAGACACAAAGTAAAATGGTGGTTAGCAGAGCCTGCACTGGGGCAGAATGAGGAGTTACTGTTTAATAAATATAGTTTCCGTTAAGATGAAGAAAAAGTTCTGGAGGAAGTGGTGATGGTTGCATGACGATACAAACGTGCTTAATGCACTAAAGTCACAATGGTAAACCCACGATTCGTTAAAATGTTAACTTTTAACTTATATACATATTCGATGACGATTTTAAAAATCTCATCATGAAAAATAATCAGGAAATTTCAGAATGTGGAACATTTTACAACACAGAGGGCCTGGATTGTTCAAAAACAGCAAGGTCACAAAAAATATAAAAAGATGGAGGGATGGTTGTACAGACTTAGCTAGATCAGTGGCACAAAGTATGTACTTTAATTGAATCCTAAATTTCCTCTTAAAAAGCTATGAAATATATTTCAGTGATAACTGGGGACATTAGAAGTTGGGCTGTATGTAAGAATACACAGAATTGTTGTCAAGCTTGTGGTACTGGTATTGTGGTTATGAAGTAGATATATGCTGAAGTATTTACAAATTGTGATGTGCTCTCTACAACTTACTTTCAAACAGTTCAGCAAAATACACATATAGACAGAGAAAAAACGTAGCGACATGTTAGTGATTAGCGAATGTAGGTGGAAGGGTAGATGGTAGTCATTCAACTAAATTGTTCAACTATTTTGAAAGTTTGATATTTTTCAAAATTAACAATTTGGGTTGAGAAATACCATTTACTGACTTTTGTTCATTATGGCAAATGGAGCAGGAGCAGGGAGCCCTTCCAATCCCTACTCTAAATATATAAAACTTCTGGATAAATGTATTTTCCTTAATACATGGCTAGGCTTGAGAGGAAGTAAAAGAAAGCTCAAGTTCCAGAAATGAACAGAAATGAAAAGCAAATTGTTGGATAGAAGCTGAACAGAACAACAGCCCAAGAGCATCCAAAGCAGGACTAGATGCTGGAGACTGGAGAATAAACCCCCTGCTCCTGTAAAAGGAACAGCTGGATTAACTTTCTGGGAATCCAGGAAGGAGGGAAAGGCATTTCACCCACCCGAAGTCTACATGGCTACCGGCTAGCTATCTGTCCAGAGATGTGAGCGGGAAAAGACGGGAAGAAATCCGAAACCCAGCCTAACCCCATGAATGGATAGGAGCCATGTCCCCACTAGTCCAGAATCTATAAAACCCCAGCAAAAGTGAATGGGAATGAGCCCCACAGGAGAACCTTCACCATCTCATGCAAGAATACAAGCCAGGCCAAGGCAGAAACAAGGGGATTTATTACAACTTTATTTGGCTTTGCTTTAAAAAAACAAAAGCACACAACTCTCAGCTCCCAGTTGAATGTTCTAGAATTTCCCTTGCTTCTTTGCAGGAACTAGCGGGAAGAAGACACGTGAAGGTGGTTGTGGTCTCTCCTCCCTAACCCAGCCTCTGAAAATACATTTTAACCCCAAGCATCAAATTTTTCTGCATGGCCATAGAGTTCCTGATTATTAAACAGTTTTACTTGGAAGGAGCAATGTCATTTTGTTTTTTATTTATAACCAAAGGGACACAGTTTGCTTCCTATTAACGTAGATCTCTGGATCTTTCAGCCCTTCATGGAGATTCACCCTCTCTTCCTGCCTGGGTTAGGCATTTTTGAAAGTGACTTCTTCCCCGAGATCTGTCTTTTATGTTCTGATGATTTACTGAAGAATGTTTTCTTCCAGTTCAAGGACCTTTTCTTACCTCTTAGCATTTTCCTCCTCACTGTAATCTACTAAGGGCTGCTTATGGCATCTAACATGTGACAGCTTGCAAGAATAAAAGATACTGATGCACACATCGCCATTTAAAACTGCTTTGCTTTTTTTTTTTTAAGATTTTATTTATTTATTTTTCAGAGAGAGAGAGAGTGTGTGAGCACAAGCAGGGGGAGCAGAGGGAAAAGCAGGCTCCATGCTGAGCAAAGAGCCTGATGTGGGCCTCCATCCCAGGACCCTGGGATCATGACCTGAGACAAAGGCAGATGCTTAACTAACTGAACCACCCAGGCATCCCAAAAACAGCACTGCTTTTTACTTTTCTTTTTCTTTCTTTTTTTTTTTTTTTTAAGTAGGCTCCCAGCCCATCGTGGGTCTTGAACTCATGACCCTGAGGATCAAGAGTTGCTTTTTACTTTGCCTAAAGCACTAGATATTGGCCTGATTGAAATCCCATTTTGGGTATGAGAGAATGGAGATTGATTTTAGGGAATGATCAATAACAATGGTAACTGTATTTGGCTTTTTTTTTTTTCTATTTTTTCATCAGTCATTGCTCACCCCAGAGCAGCGACCTCCCCTCAGGACCTGTTTTCTTTTCCCAAGTTAGTCTAAATCATGGCCCTTCCCCTAGAACCTTCAATGATAGTTGCTCATTGGCAAGTCTGTTCTCTTGCTGGACAATTATAATTATCAGGAAATCTGTTTTGAAAGTGATCTGAAAACTGTTCTATAATTTCCACCAGTCAATCCTAATTCTGCCCCTAGAGATACTGCAGATCCTTACAATTTGCAGATTTATATTTGCAAATTCA
This sequence comes from Callorhinus ursinus, assembly GCF_003265705.2. NCBI lineage: Eukaryota > Metazoa > Chordata > Mammalia > Carnivora > Otariidae > Callorhinus > Callorhinus ursinus. The sequence goes on from NW_027397073.1 coordinate 39,382,242, forward strand.
CCTACAAGCTAAAATTTATCTGTATCCCCAAAATCAGTACTCCCAACACTTTTGTGGTCATTTGCAGACATGTGAAGAGGGGTGAAAATTTCAAGGAGCCCAACACACACATTCCCAGCTGAGGTCAAACAAGGGGACACTCTGCCTTCTTGTTTCAGCTGTCATGTTACATACAAGTGTCCTTTTTGCAGTCTATTAATGCCACATTTTGCATTTTTATGTGCTTTTCATTGGTGGTTTCAAGGCTTAAAATGGCCCCTGAGCATACTGCTGTCCAGAGTTCCTAAGTACAAGAAGGCTGTCATATGACTTACAGAGAAAACATGTGTGTTAGAGAAGCTTTGTTCACAAATGAGTTATAGCTCTTTTGGCCATGAGTTCAACGTTAATAAATCAACAATATGTATTTACAAAGGTGCCTAACAAAAACACACGTAAATGAGGTTATGTGTTGATTGGTTGATAAATACGTTGTGACCAGAAGCTCCTAGAAGCCTAACCCTATATTTCTCCCCCCACCCAGGAGCAATGGTTCAGTATTCATTAATTCATTGTTCTTGGTAACTTTACAGAACATATCTCTTGTGACTAATGGGAATTAACTGTCCTTCTTCATGCTGGCGCATAGTTCACCTGTTATCAGAGAAAATGGCTCATGTGGGTTTCATTTCTCTAGAAATGGGATAGAAGGGGAAAGGAATAGATACTAGTGAAGAGGAATGGGGGGAAATTATGGTTGTAAATCACCTTCGAATTTTTCCAAGTTCTTTTTTTTTTAATATTTTATTTATTTATTTGACAGAGAGAGACACAGCGAGAGAGGGAACACAAGCAGAGGGAGTGGGAGAGGGAGAAGCAGGCTTCCCGCGGAGCAGGGAGCCTGATGCGGGGCCCGAGACCAGGACCCCAGGATCATGACCTGAGCCAAAGGCAGACGCTTAACGACTGAGCCACCCAGGCGCCCCTGAATTTTTCCAAGTTCTTCTTAGAAATATAGAGTATTGCTCTCAGGGCACGATGAGATTCAGGGAAGAATTAAGAGCATTCCAGTAACAATTGTCTTGACAACCACTTCACTTGTGGTGCACTTTACATTTTATGAAGTATTTTCACGGGCCTTATTTCATTTGCTTTGTACTTACAGCCACACTATGAGATAAGGAGTGGGATTATTCCTATTCCCGATGAGGAATTGAGAGCTTTCAAGGGGAAGCAGATGGATCAGGCTTCTCAGTTTATCCATGGCACAACAGGGAGTTGAACTAGACCCTTCAAAGCAGCTTGGCTCTTGCTAACACACCACGGCTTTCCAGGCAAGCTGTGCTTCTCTTACCGCCTTTTGCTCTTCCCCTTTATTAGTGCATCATTCTTGACCCTCAATTTCATAATCCATTAAGCTGAATCACTGTTAAAAACCAAGCCCTAAACCTAAAATGTGTGTGTCTTGGTTGCACACACAGCAACTTAGAAACATGCTGTTGTTCAATATGCAACTATTAAAGGCAGGTTGTATGCCCAACTCCAGACAATGTGAACAGGAAAGTCAAGAAAATTTTGTTTATTGGGGAAAACAAAATCAACATACATAAAACTGAGTGACATTAGTGACTTTGATGTGCAATCAAACCATTGCAACTTAAATCATTTCAGTTGGGGCATCCTGGTAATGCAATCTGGAGAGAGCAGTGATTTGTTTTTTGGCAAAGGAAAAGTAAGCTTGCAGTTTGGAGTTCATGTGCACATCAATACAAAGCACAGCCAGAGCACCACATAGGGCTGAGATGCACTCCAGAAAATGGAAGGGTTAAGAGAATCGGTGGAGACCTTAGGGAGAACTAGTCCCAGTATCATTTCTGTTGCCTGTGACCACAACCTACAATCACTACTCAACCAGGGTTCTATTGGCTGACATTTAGACATCTCAGGAGACCTCAGAACTTCTTCCAGGGTACCTCAGTAGGCCAAGGGAGCCAAGGTACTTTGAGTAGACTCAAGACCACATTTACCTGACCAATGTTTGCCTACAGCCAGTCAAACTTGCAGTCCCTACTTTAGCCTTTAAAGCAACCCCATTTTTATTTACCCTTTGTGAAACCATCAAATCGCTTGCTATGAATTAAGAGATGGTAATATGAAAATAGCTATTAATAGCAAACAAGAGCGCCCCTATGGAATAAACAAAGACATGAGCTAGTGTTTATCAAACTGAAGAAGGCAAAGTATGATGGCCTCCACTTGTTAACCACTCCTTTGGCTGTTCAGCCCCCAAATGAGGTGGCTCTAAGGAGATAAGGCTTTACTGGACATCAGGATTTAAAAAGCCCCGAGGTCAGCCTGCCCAGTGATTTGCTGCTTGGAATGGCCCTGTAATACACACACCCCTTTCAAAGCAGTCCATTTCAAGTTCTGCGGAATGCACTGGACACTTTGGAAAAGTATCATTTTTTGCTTGCTGGGGCAGGGGATGCAATGCCTAAGAAATATGTTAAAAAAAAAATCTCAAATCTGTCCTCAGTTCACCTGCATAACAGATCACATTGTCCACATTTTCCTTCTTTTTTAAACTGGGAGCACAGTGGATGTAGAAAGTTGGGCAGACAAGTGAAGCCCTTTACTACATAATTCCCCATTGAGAGCTGCAGACTCAAAAGGCCATCTCTGTGCAGCCACAGCATTTAGACATTTTCATGGGCTAAAAATTCCCATCCGATGGAGCTAGGACTCAGAGGCATGAGAAGAGAAAGGCTTCCAAGCCCTGAAGGAGAAATTTTTAAGAAAAAATTAGGTGCAAGTAAAGTTGGAAAGAAGAGGGCCCAAGCATCAGGCATTTTTACTATGTTTTAATAACTGAGAAATAGTAAGATATGTATTCTATTCAGAATTCAATGCCAGTTTAAAGGGCAAGCCAATAGGGAAGCTCTGCCCCTCTGCTCCTAATCTTACCTGGGCAAATGAGGAGAGAGACAGCCAATCCCTCTGAACAGAAGATGTTTGCTGCCACTGCTGCTATATTATTATTGTTATTATGAGCATCTACTTCCTTCACACTGGAAAAATGTATTGACTTACTCACCTGATCAAGGCCATTTTGGGTAACTGAAAGAGGGGCGCTGGGTGGCTCAGTCGGTTAGGCATCTGCCTTAGGCTCAGGTCATGATCCCAGGGTCCTGGAATCAAGCCCTACATTGGGCTCCCTGCTCAGTGGGGAGTCTTCTTCCCCCTCTCCCCACTCGTGTATGCTCCCTCTCTCTCTCAAATAAATAAATAAAATCTTAAAAATAAAAAAAAAAAAAAACATCTTGGATGTCCGAAAGCTATTAGGAAATAATTAGGGGGAAATGCCCCATTGCATTCACAGTGCTTTCCTAAGGGTAACCAAGAGGCTTTAGTTTAGTATGTTAGGTAGGAATGAGACCGGGATTCCAGGTCTGCCCCTCTCTAGGGGAAAAAAAAGAGGCGGGAGGGTGAGTGCCAGGTCACTCGATTTTGCCTTTCTGACAGAATGTGACATTTATCCTTACCACTCTGTCAGATGCCTGAAATTCTCATGTCTTTACAAAATATTTTTCTATTTAGTTGAATCAGGCAGCACAACTACAATATGTCTTCTCTCTGTGACTGCCTTTCACAGCCTTTGCCTTCACGAGACTTAGATGAGGTCTGGGTGATTCATGGCGCTTAAACTTCTCCAGAGCACTTTTTCAATTGGAAAATTCTCCTAAACTGAATGCATCATCAGCACGGTTGTCCATGCATAAAAGAACTAGAAGCAAAACAATGAGCACCATTTTTTAAAACCTACGCTTAAGCCAAGAAAAACAGTTATATCACAAAATGTTAAAAGACCTTATTTTTCAGTTTCCAGGAATCTTTCATGGAGAACATGGCCTATCTTTGTCTTAGAGCCCTTTATTGTAGGCTTTTGAAATTACAAATAAAAGAAATAGTTTATATTCAGTTTAGCTTATCTTCAGGTTATTAACATGATATATAACAACACAAGTAATGCCACCTGCTATATTTATGGAGAACTGATCGACCCTCAACCACATTAATTTTTTCTTTCATTCCCTGGGAAGAGGCTTAGAAATTGTTTGTATTTTAGTTGATTTTCTCATTATTATTGTTGTATTATTTATTAAATAAGAAGATCATTCTTTTAAGTGTTTTAATGTACAAGATAGTCTTTTGTGAAAATAGAAGTGATGCTAACTGAAATTTTACCTGGAACTTCCAATTAAAGTACTTGCCTAGCTTTGTGATCCATTAGTAAGCACTAGATGATGGAAAGAGTGCCCCAGTAGGAGTCAAGAGTTGTAGGCTCTAGTTCCTCTCCATACTGACTCAGTATGTCCAAATGTAAAATGGGCATCATAAAAGTTTTCCATCCCAATGTCACAGCTATGTATTCTTTCACTTAACAAGTATTTGCTGAGTACAACTATAAATCAGGAGAAGCGGCAGGTGCGGGGGGGGGGGGCACTGGGTAAGAGACAGACTGTATAGGTTTGAATCCCAACTCCACCACTTATGTGTCATGAACACGAGTACATTTCTCCATCTATAGAATGGTACCCACCTCCTAAGTTTGTTGTGAGGATTAAGTGAGCCAAACATGAATCTGGGCCTGGCACACACAGTAAACACTCAACAAGTATTAGGCTCTATCAATATTGCTTTTACTGGTTCCTAGAAATATGAGATAAAAATATACAGCCCCTGTCTTCAGGAAGCTTACAGGCTAATGTGAGGAGGATACATGAACAGAGGAAATCAATCACAGAATTCCTACAATAGAAAGCTATACAAGAATGGAGTAGAGAAGAATCTTTCACTTGCCGGGATCAGCTGGAAAAACAAGCTATTTTCTTCTTCCAAAGTTATATCTGAATCCACAGCTAAACATATATGCTGTTGCATTGGGTCTTCTTGCAAAACTGAAATATTTTCACACCAGTAGAAAGGGTAAAAATGTTTATAATAGAGCTTGAGAACATAATACAATGATATATAAGTTAGAACTCTTCTTTTACATGAAAAAGAAACTCAAATCAAATTCAAATCAAAAAGAGGATCCATTGCCTTATGTAACTGAGAAATCGAAGAGTTCAGCTGCCTTAACAAGGTCAACATCTCTCTCTTTCTCCCTAAGTGGCTCCCTCTTTATTCACAGTCAAACCCATCCTCCTCATGGGCTGGCATCAGGAACCTCCAGGGGTTGTGTTCACTCCATTGAGTAGTCCCAGCATAAAGAGAACTCCTCTTCCCCACCAGCTTCAGAAGAAGTCCAAATCTGCCTCTCATTGGTCATGAGTCTGTTTCTGAACCCACAGGAGAATAAACTACTCTGACTGGCTAGATTCTGGCCACATACCCACCTTTGGAACACATCAGAACCATATGAAGTGAGAATGCGAAGTGGGTAGTTCCCACAAGGAAAAAGGATGGTGAGTTCTATAACCAGGAAGAGGGTTCAAGACCCAGCTGTAACTTTAATAGCTAGTAAACTTGGGTAAGTGCCCAAACCTTCTGGAATTTTAGCTCCAACATCAAGAAAGGATGAGTACTAAGCTACATTGAACTACTTCTATTACCATTGTACCATTAAACTTCTTAAATTCTACTGTCCATTTTTCTAGGAAAATGGTATAGGGAATGTTTAAAGACATCTAATTCTTATAAATAAATTATTCTGTAAGAAGCAGTTTTTCTGAATTTCCCAAAATGGAGCTCTGGCATGGAAGAGTAAAGATGAAATGGAGTCAGATCGAGTTCTTAGGGCACAACTTCCTCTTGGGGATATCTTAGACACCACTAAAATATGACTCAATTCATTTACATATGACTAATTCGTGAATATGACTAATTCATTTACCTCCTTCCTTTCAAAGATCCACCCCCAAACAACACTGTCAGAATAATTATTTGATCAGTCTTCACAGATTTTTCCTGAGGAAGACAGAAGAATCCAGTACAGGTATTTATCAATCCCATTTCACAAAAGGAGAAACTGAGACAGAGTTTAAGTTGTATACTAAATTGATATAACAGGCTTAATCAGTAAATGGCGCTACAATTAATCCAAAAACCACCAACTGGTAATTTTATACTAGCAAAAGCAACAAGGTGAGATAACACAAAAAAATCAGATTATTAAATCAGACTAACACAAAAGAAATATGTCTAACCTGCAATATCAAACTTTCCTAATAATCTCAAGGATACAAGTAAGATGGAAGTGAAGCAGGACAGGTTCAGCACATCAGTCAGTTCCCCAGATTATATTTTTTGCCACACTGGATGACCTCTAGGCCCAGATCTACCAAGTGATGTCTCTAAGCTACGTATATGATCACATCACTTACTCAGAAGGAGTCTTTTTTTATTTTTAATGATTTTTTTTTAAGTAATCTCTACCCCTACCATGGGGCTCGAACTCACAACTCTGAGATCAAGAGTCACATGCTCCACCGACTGAGCCAGCCAGGTGCCCCCGGGAAGTAGGCATTTTGATCATAAAGCATTTCTGTGTAATCCTCAGTTAGTTACATTGTTTTCATGACATTTTCCAGGAACCATGCCCCCAAATCCACAGATTCTAGGTTGGTTTGCCATAAGGAATCCCAGACAACCAGGTTCACCCTGCTAAAAGCATTTCATAGTTTAGGGCTCTCCTGCTAATAAGTACCACTATTTTGTTTGCAGGAAGTCTGCCATTAGACCAAGTCACCTTATTTCTTCCCAAGGCCATCTCCCCTGCAACTTCAGACAATGGATTACGGACTTGCTGCTTAACCATTTACTTGCCCACAGGTAAATCCCAGCTCAGAGAGGCTCAATGGTACTGGAATGAAAGGCCTGGGTAGTCCCGCCCCCCCCCCCCCCCCCCCCCCGATCCCCCCCCACACTCAAGCTGATTTGAGTTGCTGGAAGGCTTATCATATTCAACGACCATTTAAATGATTCTGTCTTGACCAGTTTAATCTAAGACCTCCTGAGCCACTATGGAATCAATCTCAATACAGTCAATTTTATGTAGTCCCCAAGTATTCCAGCTTTCAGGAAGCTCTACAGTTTATGACCCCCTTGGCTTAGCCCTGATTTTAGTGAAGTGTTTATATCTCTAGAAAGGGCTTATCTTATGTATACTCAGGACAGACTGTCACTTACATGGTATAAATTCAAAGGCAACAAAAAGTTTCCTGACCCCAAAACATCATTGCCTGTCAAAGCAAGTGCTTGAAAATCTACTTTCTATTTTTGTGAGATTTATTCCTCTGAGCTAAGCATTGGCCTCTCTATGCAATCATCTTTAAAATACCTCAAAAAGGAAGGCTGGGTGGCTCAGTCAGATGAGTGTCTGCCTTCAGCTCAGGTCATGATCCTGGGGTCCTGGGATCAAGTCCCCCGTTGGGCTCCTCGCTCAGCGGGGAGCCTGCTCTTCCCCCTGCTTGTGTGTTTTCTCTCTGACAAATAAATAAATAAATAAAATCTTTAAAAAGATTTTATTTATTTATTTGAGAGAGAGAATGAGAGAGAGAGAGCATGAGAGGGGGGAAGGTCAGAGGGAAAAGCAGACTCCCCGCTGAGCAGGGAGCCCAATGTGGGACTTGATCCCGGGACTCCAGAATCATGACCTGAGCCGAAGGCAGTCACTTAACCAACTGAGCCACCCAGGTGCCCCTAAATAAAATCTTTTAAAAGAAACCTCAAAAAATGAAATAGACTGGGTCATTTACACCCACAATAAACGAATAAACCACAGCATCATCCTTAGAAATAGGATGTCCCATAGCTACCTGAGAATATCAACTGTCCATAGTCCTTAGAAAAGGGCTGGGGGATAGTAAAGAATAGCAAAGGGAATATGAAGGAAAAATGGCAAATTCTGAAGACAAATTTTAAATCAGTTTTCTTTATGTAAATTGCCATCCCTCTATAGATCTACCTCTGACACAAATGAGTTTAGCTACAGCATGGTCAAATTTCTCTGGTTTAGTGAGCTATATCAAGGGCCTAATATAAGATTGGCTGACTATATATAATTTTTTCTATATTTTTTTGTCTTATTACTATTTAGACCACTTATTTACTTTAGTAGGTGGGTAGTTGCTTTATCTTTCAACATTACTCATACTGGTGGTACACAGATACCGTAATATTCAACTTCCAGCAAAATCTAGCCACAATTTTATTTTATTTGCCCAGGGACTATTTGGTTTAAACAGGCCTCTAGATATATACTTTCCCTTTAGAAGATTTTCCTATCCTTCTTCCTTTGACAGTAGACATAGCTTAAGAGTATTCCCAGGAGAATTAAAATCATAATATGCTTGACATTTTAATCTTTTAATCAGGAAAAGAGGTGACACTTGATTTCTGGAAGATGCCACATTCAAAACAGCCAGATATCCAAAAGCAACCACTTCCTAAATTACCCGTGATAACCACGTACTTCTGAATGAAGCAATAGATAAAACAACTATGGTAATTTGGCTGAGTCTCTTAACTTATTTGTGCCCAGGTTCCCACTGTGAAACAGGGATAATAACAACACTTAGGCACCAGAGTTTTACTGAGAAACCAGTGTGGTGACATATGTAAATAAAGCCCCATGAAAAATATAACTTGTGCAATTATTATTCAGTCATTAAATATGTATTCAGTGCTACTGTCTGCTGGGCACTATGCCATCCCTGGGAGATCAATGGAAATAAGGCACAGTCCCTACTTTAATAAGCTTTCAGTCTAACAAGGGAAACAAACGGCTTGTGGCGATGCAGTGGATTAAGTGCTATAGTGAAGGAATTGCACGGAGTTCTGGGGGGGCGGGGGGCTGTGTACATGGAAACTAACCCATCTGGAAAAGATGGGCAGTGTGCAGTAAAAGATCTCTGAGGACTAGGGTGGAGGGCGGAAGTGGGTATTATAGACAGAGGGAGTAGATGCAAGGTCCTGAGACAAGAGAGAGCGTGGAATCTTTGGAGCCCCACAAGTATGCAGGATGGGAGCATGGAGTAATGAGATAAAAGTCGGGGGGCGGGGAGCATGTCATGATGATTGTTTATGTTCTTCTCCCATGTGGTCACCTGACAGTGTCTCCTCGTAGACTCTGGAGTGCTCTAAAGAAAAATTTTAAAGGATGACACAGAGGCAGTATTTAAGTATTTGAGAAATATTGAAATAGAAAAGACAGGACTTACTCATTCAACCAAGATTTATTGAACTTTTTTAATTAAAATGATGTAACTTCTTTTAATACACAAATTACATGAATAAAGGAGAAAGAGAGAAAAAAGAAATAATTTTTTTCAGGCATGTTTGTAAGAAAGTTAATTTTTTTCTTGGTATTCTCAGCAATTAAACTTTTAAATTACAGTTTCTAAATTTACCTGTGTTCCCAAAATACCAATATCATAATCAGTATTCCTCATAACGTGCAATCTTGGGGCATTTGTAATACCATCTTTTCCTCTTACAGCCAGCAACATCTCTAAAGCTTTCAATAGGTAGCCTTAGGACTCAAGGCCATAATAACTCTTTGGAGACTGCCATTCCAAATTAAGTTTAATTGAATTTTCTACTCTTTTCTGTTTGAGCTTAGATATCACTTCTTCCAGGAAGCCTTCCTTGAGTGCTCTCCTGCCCCTACCTCAGTTAAGAGACTTTCCCTAGTGTGTGTACAGCATCTGTCCTTCCTCTTTCATAGCTCTCACTTCACCATATGAAAATTATCTACCACTCATCTGTCTCACCCAAATGTCACACAGTGAGCACGCAATATTCATTGCCTCAATAACCAAATGAACAAATGAAGAAATAGATAGGAATTGAAAGACTCGTCATTGATCAACTGCCACTCCACAACTTGTAAGTACATCTAGAGCATCTACTATCTGCCAGGAATTACAACGTTGAATTCACTATTTAAAGGACAATAAGGATAATCATGTTTTTGCTGTTTTTCTTTGACCCAAATGAAATGGCATGATGATAAGCATGCTTTGATTGTTGAAAATGCTATTTTTTAATAGTTAGTAGAGAGTAAGCAGCTTCAGTTCTCCCAAGATGATCATCTTTGGAATGCTGAAAACAAAGCGATTTGGAAAACGTAGATTAAAATAAGGTGCAGTAACCCCATGCCAGCAAGGCTACCCACAGATACCAGGGGGAGAACAGAGAGGGGTCACGCACCAAGGGAGCTCAATTTTTTTTTTTTATTCTTGCAAATGATGTCACCATTAAAGCTTCTTGGTCGTTTGGTTAAGACTCTTCATTTCCAGCTTCTGTCATTAACATAGTTCGGATGTGTTACATCTATTATAAGGATATTATGAGGATTACTTAGGCACCAATCTAAATCTCGGATAATTAGAGACAATAAGTATAAAATGATGAGGGACTGAAATGAGGCAGTGGCTATGAGGAGGACGTGTGAATGAGTGTTTACTGGCCCACAGAAGAAAACAGCACTGGCCAGCTAGGAAGGGCAGAGGACATTAAGGATGGGATGGGTGGTATTTTAAATTACTTGATACTTGAGCATATTCAGGGCTGCAAAGAAAAATGTTGCTTGAAAAGGGAATGATGGAAAATCCAGAAGGGTGTAGAATGGCTAGGGGATGTCCCAAGGGTTACGGGACAGGAGGGAGGACACACCCAGATAGCCATCTATACTCAGAAAGTCAATGGAATCAGAGAATGCTGCCTGGTAACACATCCTGGCAATGCTAGGCTGATACTTCTGGCCCAAGGTTCACAGAAACCTGGGGTCATTCCAAGCGGTCCAGGAATCCAGAGGTTAGGCAAGCTGACTGAGTAAATACCTTCTCCCACCTGTACCATTTTTTTTAAGCCCATAGATGCTGCCATAAATACTTAAATACAAATTCACTTGAAAGGGTAGTGAAATGATTCTAAAAATACCATGTGGCTGTGCCCTTTTTTATTATTATGACATTAAAAGGAATCTATTAGTCTGAAAGATTGGAAGTTTGGGTCCAGATAATGGCATCCCTGCTGATAGGCAATAATGTGATGACTGCAGTCGTTTGGGGAAGATTAATCTGCCAGGAGCGGAACAGGTGAATGAAATAGGGAGAGAACAGAGGCAGGAGAGGTTCCTACACATCAGCCCTCGAAGCCCTGACCAACTTTTCTCAAGCATCTCACAAGGCCACACATCGCTGAGGCATAGGGGCTTTTCCTGAAATTTCCTCTCTGCTCTCAAAGAAAACCATGTTCCCCAGTACCCAGCATCATTTAAAATAGCAAATCTGACGATTATCATTGGCTGCAGCACCAGAACGAAGGGATCTGTAGCTCACTATGGTCACAGACACACTTTGTCTTTTCTCAAGTGTGTGTCAGTCTTAACTTTCTAGAACTGTGGGCCAGCAGCTTACAGCGGCTCAGACTACAGCACTTGTGGCCCTCTAGTGGGGCTACAGGACTTCCAGGTTGCACTGGCTGAGACCAAATGCAGACAAAATAATAAACCTTTATGGTTTATTGTTTTTTTTTCCGTTTCACCTATTCATCTTATAGGTGAAAATAAGAATGTCTTGAGATGCAATGAAATATTTTCTATAAAGAGTCCATCACGCAGAAAACATACAAACAACAACAAAAACTGAAGCTCAGACAATGAGGCTGAATACAGAGAAACTGACCATGGAGACAGTAGGCAGTAAAATGGAATTAAAATTAAATAAAACACAAAGTAAAGATTAGAAGAACACCATCAAAGTGGTCATCTGGTCTCAATATAGCTGACCAGACTGCCATCATTAACGAGGGAATGGAGGGGTCCTTCCCAAAGGGCTGGAGGCAGCCTGTGATACGGAGGGTCCCAGCTTTGCCAGGTCCTACTGGTCAGCACAACGTTTTCCCTGTAGTGTCACCCCCACAGATGCTCTGCTTGGTCCATTTGGGAATTGGGGCGGTGCAGTGGCTGTTTTGTTTTATGAGCCCCCAGATTGACCACTTTGAGAATATTACCATCTTCTAGAACTTTACTATCTTTTCAACCATAATGCTAAAAACTAACTGGAAATTGTGACGCTTAGACTTGTTCTATTCCGTGCGCTAATTAATGCCTTCCTTAACCATCCTGTTGGGCCCGAATGCAAAGCACACTGATAGTTGTAACTCGCTGCTAGCCACCAAGCTTGTTGTACATTCCTAGGTGTATTAACTCCGTGAAACCCGAAACTACAAGTCAGCAAGTTAAACACAGAGCCTTGGGCCTGCGGTCATCTCTTCATAGCTCTCCCCACCCCACACTCCCCAGCGCTCCCTTGCTCCCTGGAAACCTGGTCTTCAGGATCCTACTCTGCCAGAAAGAGATAGAAATCTATCCTGCCAGAACGTCCCATTCTCTCTTGTTAATTCACACCGATAAATAATTCTCACATTCTGGAATGTCTTTCTTATCTCTAACCTAAATCAAGAGAAGTTTTTTTTTTCTTTTCTTTTCTTTTCTTTTTTTCTGTTTATTTCCTGTAATTCTATCCTCAGGGAAGATATACTAAAGCTGGCCATGGTCTTTTGTTTATGAGCCTTCAGTGTCAAAGAACATTTAAATTTGTTCCTGATCTTAGAGAAGCATCAAATGTATAGCTGGAAGTGATACTAGAAATCATCTCAAGCAACTACCTTCCCATTGTCACACCCCCTCCCCAACACCGCAACTTAAAATAGGAAGGAACCGAATCCCACAGAGTTGAGGTGACTTGCCCAAGGACACGCAGTTGAGCTAATCAAGTTTTACCACCACACCGCCTATTTCCTTGGTTCCTCTAATATTTCATCGTGTTTTTTTCAACTCTGAAGTTCTCTTCTAAAGTAACAAACTTGACCCAGGTGATGGCAAACCCTAAGGCACAAAGACGCTCCCAGTCTTGAGCAAAGTGAGCCAATGAACACGAAGCTGCGGTCCTAACTGTGGCAAGCTGAATCTCAGATGCCGGGTCTAAAAGGGGCAACCCTGCCAGGTGGCAATTACCATCTCCAGTTTTCAAATCAAGAAACTAAGAATCAAAGTGGCTAAAATGGCTTGTCCGTGGACTTTCAGAAGGGGAGCTGCGCAGCCGGATTCTGAATCCAGCTTGGTGTCCAAAGTCTGCACTGCTTGTCATTAAAAACAAGGGAGGTATTGAAAGTGCTTTTAAAAGTTAACGGAACATTTTTTTTCTAAAGTATTCCAATGCTTTATTTGTAATTAAGCTTCTGCATTAAATGTTTCAACTCTTCTTTATGTAAAAGCTAATCGGAACATTGTCTCTTCTAGCCTATAAAACACTGGAAAGCAGAAATTGTGTTTTTTAGGCAGGCAAATATGCACTGCCTACATTTTATTGGTTTGAATTTGACAATATTAAATAAAAAAGGAACATTGTCTCCACTGTCAATATGTTCTGTTTGTGTTCAGCACTGAGCTAACTGTACTTTGAAACCACCGAGCTACACGGCTGGCCCCGATCCAGGCTTCATTCCATTTCTGCCTCTTCTGCCATATTTTGCATCGCCTGGCTTTTGCCTTCCCAAGTTTTTTTGAAAGGTTGTCTTTATTTCCCCTGCGTATTGACACTGCCCTTCATTGTCCACATTTTCAATCTCTCCTCAAAATTAATAGGGTCACTGTGGATTCTAATTCTACTCCCCAAGGATCTAGAATCCTGATGAGTCTGTTCTGCCAAGCTCTGGAAAGTGCCTCTCATTAGTTGACGTATTTTAGTCAAGGCTCTTTTTGTTACATGGAACATAAATTCTCTCATGCTGGATCAAGAAAGCAAGAGAAGCTTATTCAGAGAATGTGAGGAAATCTCACACTCTGTAAGGACAGCAGGTAAAATAGAATATTATTTCTAGCATATTATTATGCTTTATCTGTACTTATCCTTGAGCATTTAATGCCTCAGTCTTCCGTGTAAGATAGCTCATCTGAGTGCTGTTTCTTTTATCTTATAAGCTTCTAGAGAGCAGAGATTATATTTGTTATTTGAGATGGGTGCCAAAGTCAAATATATGTCTCATGGGCACAGAAGATGGGAAATGAAATGTGAAGCACAAAGGTGAGTTTGGGAAGTCTTTTTTCATTTCTGTCTCTTTCTCCCATGGACTCTCTGCACCTTCTTTCCCATCTCTTAGCACCATTATCGTCTCTTCATCTTTTTTTAGCACCTTCATCTTTCTCCAAGCTGGTTTCCTATCCTTGTGGATGGGTGGACTCAGTCCTTGAGTCTGTGTGAACTCCAAGCTCCAGAGTTCAGAACCAAGCACCACCACCAGTCTCTCTTTCTATTAATTCCAGTTCTCAGGGGGGAATCTGAATGGTGACTGGTCAGCCATAGGATTGACCCAACGGGTCTTGGCTGAGAGCCCATCCCTGGTTTAGTTGGCCACAATGGGGAATGGATGAGGAAAGTGGCATGTTTTAAGGGGGGTGCTCCAACCAGCAGCGGTTAGCACAGTGATTTCACTAGAAAGGGCCAAAGCAAGGTCATCAATCACACGTATGTGGCACATTCGCTCGCCCCAGCATATGCAAACCTAAAAGTGTGTGTGCATATCTACATGTTCTGAGCATCCCTACTAAAGCCATAATCACATTTACCTCCACCCAACAGGAACAATCCAAAGTCATATCTAGCCTGAGGTGATGGAGATTATTTTCTCCAAGTGAAGTATCTTCCTCTCTAGCTCCATCTCACAATCTTGCAACCTATGGACTAAATGGTAGTCACCACCTCCAAATATATATTAAGAGGAAAGACAGGACATAGAAAAAATTAGAGGGGAAAAATGAAAAACATCTACAAGACAGCCCCAGGTTCAAGCATATGTGTCAGGGGAGTAACAGAAACTCTTGCCTCATTGTCCTACCCACCCAGACTTGCATACACATCTTGTAGCATTGGGGCCCCTTACCAGCTTTGAAGGTGAGATGATCACATTAAGGTAAGTTATAGGACTGGTTCCACGAACCCCAACTACATCAACTTATGGATACTTCCTTAGCAAGCTAGTAAGCTACTTTAAGTTTGATATAAAAGAAAGATTGTCCACTGGGAGGATTTCCCTTCTCCCGTGTACAATGAGGACACTGGCAAGGATTCTCACTTCTCCAACACAGTAGCAGTTGTCTTTATAGATCTAATATATTCTGGAGATTTGATTCAGACTTGGACCTCCCTGAAGTCTGAGTCTGAGTTAAGGTCCTCGTCTTAGCTCTCAAGTGAGATTCCCTACAAGCAGAGCCTGAAATGGGGAATTCTTGCTCAAGGTATTTATTGGGGGAATGCTCTCAGGAGAAGGGCAGGGGACTAATGTGAAGGAAGTTAGTGTGTGGACCCCGGAAAAGGCAGCTCTTATTTATCTGAAGCAATTCTCTGATAGATACGAACAGCATTCACTCAGTGTCTTTGTTCAAACTTTCAAGAAAGAATCTGAATGCCTGTTGACCAGGACAGTAATCACATGGCACTTAGCCTTGACTTTTCCAGGTGGGGCAAGTTTTCTAGAAGTTCTGGGCAGAGCAAGCAATGATATTTGCAACTATATAACATAAATAAATTAATGAATAGTTATTTTGCATCTGTGTGTGTGTGTGTGTGTGTGTGTGTGTACATGCATAACACTGTAATGGAAACAAATAGCACAGAGTTTCTGCCTTTTAAGAGGCTTTAATCTAATTGGAAAGCAAGACACCTTCACTAAAAAGTAACACATGATAATGAATTAGAAGAGTCGTGGGACACCTGGGTGGCTCAGTCAGTTAAGCATCCAAGTCTTGATCCCAGCTCAGGTCTTGATCTCGGGTCATGAGTTCAAGCCCCACATTAAGCTCCATGTTGGTCATGGAGCCTACTTAAAAAAAAAAAAAAAAATAGAAGAGTCAGATGAGTGTATTAGAAAAAAGAAATACCACAGGGGTTCAGAAGAATGATCACTTTAGTCTCAGAGGGAGTAAGATGCATGCTGAACTAAGTGCAGGAGTCAGCAAATGTTTTTCTGTAAAGGGCCAAATAGTAAATACTTTAGGCTCTGTGGGTCATATGGTCTCCATTGCAATTACTCAATTTTGCCAGTAGAGTGTGAAAGTAGCCAAAACAATACATAAACTAAGGAGCATGGTTGTGTTCTAATAAACCTTTATTTACAAAAACTGGCAGTGCCCCAAATCTGAAATATTGGTCAGATCTCTATTCCTGAAAGATGCATAAATCTTGGGTGGCTATACAGTAATTTCTACCAATTAAAAAAATAATCCCTGTATTATTTAAATTGTTCCAAAGCATAGAAAATTATGGGAAGTTTTCCAACCTCACTCCCTGAGGACAGCATAATTTTTTTAAAGATTTTTTTTATTTATTTGAGAGAGAGAGACAGTGAGAATGAGCAGGGTTGGGGGGGAGAGGCAGAGGGAGAAGGAGAAGCAGACTCCCCGCTGAGCAGGGAGCCCACTTGGGGCTCGATCCCAGGACCCCGAGATCATGACCCAAGCCGAAGGCAGAAGCTTAACCGACTGAGCCACCCAAGCACCCCAAAGATAGCATAATTCTGATGCCAATTCCAGGTGAAGAGAATACTAAAAATCCTGTTGATCAAAACAATTTATGAAAATCCTAATAAAAACTTTAGCAAATTAACTTTTACAGTATATTAAAGTATGCTATATATGATTCAACTATGTTTAATTAAAGAATAGAAAAATAATTTCATATTAAGAAATGTAGTCATGTAATTCACTATAATTAATACAGAACAAATGAAATAACATAGGGGCACCTGGGTGACTCAGTCCTCAGTCAGTTGGGCATCCAACTCTTGATTTCAGCTCAGGTCATGATCTCAAAGTCATGGGATTGAGCCCGAGACAGGCTCCATGCTTAGCGTGGAGTCTGCTCATCTGCCTCCCCCACCCCCACTTGCACTCTCTCTCTAAAATAAATAAATAAAATCTTTTTAAAAAATGAAATAATATAAAGTGACCTTGCTAAATTCCAAAGCATTTTGTAAGTTATTCCTGGTTAAAACTTACTTAATGCTGGAAATAGGAGCAACTTACTAAAATTGACAAAGGAGATAATATAGAGGGGCACCTGGGTGGCTCAGTCGTTAAGCATCTGCCTTCGGCTCAGGTCATGATCCCAGGGCCCTGTGATGGAGCCCTGCATTGGGCTCCCTGCTCGGTGGGAAGCTTGCTTCTACCTTCCCCTTGTGTTCCCTCTCTCGCTGTGTCTCTCTCCGTCAAATAAATAAATAAAATCTTTGAAAAAAAAAATAAAAATAAAAATAAATGCTGGAAAGGGGGGAAAAAACTCAGTAAAAAAAAGGAGGTAAATAGATATATATCACAAATGTCTTACTTAAAAGTGAAACATTAGAACCATTCACATTAAAATTATGAGCTGAACAATATCAATAAGACATCTATTCCACACTATTTGCTGTATCTCCATATTCCAATATTTATTCATAAGGAGATAATAGTATCATTATGCAGATGATACAATTATCTATCTAAAAATATCTAAAATAATTAACTGAGCAACTATCAGAACTAATAAATATAATTTAATAATGTATTAGATTTAAGACATAAATCCATAGCTTTCCTTTTTTTTTTAAGATTTTATTTATTTATTTATTTGAGAGAGAGAGAATGAGAGACAGAGAGCACGAGAGGGAAGAGGGTCAGAGGGAGAAGCAGACTCCCTCGCCGAGCAGGGAGCCCGATGTGGGACTCGATCCCGGGACTCCAGGATCATGACCTGAGCCGAAGGCAGTCGCTTAACCAACTGAGCCACCCAGGCGCCCAAATCCATAGCTTTCCTATATGAAGGCAATAATCAGTTAGAAACAGGAACAGAAAAAAGTTTTCCATTCACAATTGCATACAAAGAAACAACATCCCTAGAAATTATCTTTAAAGCATACAAGAAATATGGACAGGAAATAATACCTTACTGGAGGACATTTTTTAAAGGAACTGAGCAAATAGAGTAGCATGCCATCATCCTGAGTGAAAAATTTTCATATTCTAATGATGCCAATTTCCTTAAAGCAATTAAGTCAGTAAAATCCCAGCTAAAATCCCATTGAGATCTGTTTGTGGTATCTGACCAAATTATAAAGTTTATATGGAAAAGAAAATACACAAGGGCCAAAATATTTTGGGAAAGGAATGACGTGAAATAAAAAAAGAACAATCAAGTGGAATTTGACCTACTGGTTATCAAAGCTTACTATGAAAACAATAGTATAAAGTTATAGCAATACAAACAGTGTGGTAACAGAGCAGATGTAGTAAAAAGATAAATAAGCCAGAATAGAGATTCAGAAACACAGCCACATATATATATGAATATTTAATATATGATAAAGATGGCATTTCAAAATAATGGGAAAGGATATAATACTCAAGTGATCTTGAGACAAATAGCTACTCATTTGGAAATTGGAATTTATATATTGTATCAGCCATAAAAATAGAATTCTAAAAATATTAGAAGCCTAAAATTTTTTTTAATTATGAAATATCTGTGTGGTAAAGAATAAACTGTACCGAGAGAGAGATCTGGTCTTTGCCCCAGCTCCAGGGAGGCAACCTATAAACTCTTAGAATTTCCCCAGTGATTGGAGCGGCCTTGTTATTCATGGTGGGCCCCTCTGGCCACACTTGATAATTTTTTCAATGAAATTTTTTTCTTCTATCTTCAGAGTGGCAGAAAATAAATATCCAGTATTGACAAGGACATGATCAAAACAAGAACCTCCTGAACGTCTATTCCATAGGAGAATACTTTGATACAATATTTTTACTCTTGCAATGTGACCACATCTCACAAAATTTTGATTTCTAGGAATCTACACCGTGAAATCGCTCACACATGTGCACCAAGATGCAGGTCCAAGCATGTTACTGCATACTTGTTCCAACAAAAACTAGAAACAACCTATATGCACATGCCAGGTCCTGTTTATCAAAATAATGAGTTACATCCACTCGTACTGATGAAGAAAGAGCCCTAAGACATATTTTTGGGGGGAAAAAAAGACAAGTCACAGTACAATATGTTTAAGCAAACTTTTATATATAAATTATATGCGACAATATAATGTGGGGAAAACTGTATGAGGATACCTCTGAAACCGTTAACCACAGTGTGGAAAGGACAGCAGACTGGCCTTCTCAACTGCCCTGACTGCCTCCTTCTGGTAGGAGAGGTTGGAAAGATAAAAACCACTAGGGTTCTGCATACGAACGAGGCTCAGCCTTTTAGAAGGACTTCTACGAGATTTGGGAGTGCAAGCAAAGCAGAGGCAATTTCCCCATCTGTCTTGGCTGTTTCCTTTGGCAAGCGAGGTTGTAGAAACACATTCCTGCTTCCTGGTGTTGATAAGCAGTTGTGGGGGCAGCTAGCACAGTGGTGGATTCTTGATTCTGGCTTTCTGATCCATGGCTCACAGCTACACGTGTCCACTTTCCAGCTTGCTGAAAGTCCTTTACAGCAAGTGACCCTGGTAGCAGCAGTAACTTCTTGAACTTGGGTCACACCTACAGCAACGAATTGTTGACTCCTATCTCTCATGGCAGCCTCAAAGGCAGTAGCTCCCCTAGTGGGTCCATTCTGTAGCATTCTGGGGTCCCGACCTATAGCTTATTCGGATTCCTCTTTCAATGATTTGTAAGCACTTAACTCCCTGTATTGAATGTCTTCATGAACAGTGGGATTGGTGAAGGGGCCCAGGAGTCTGCACACCAGGAGATGAATGGATGTGTGTTTCCACCAAATTCCATTTTGAGAAGCAATGCTCTAAGGAAGCGAGTGCTTACCTCTGGTCACCCAGATAGTATCTGTAACAAAATTGGGTTGCCTTTTCCTAAACCCCTCAAGACTCAGGCTTCTCCTTAGAGGCTTGCAACAAAGATGCCCCTACTGTGTAACAGGCCTCCAATTAGCTAGTTAAAGCTCTGAGTTCTCAACAGAGAATTTTTTACCATACTTTGTGGAAAAGATGGCAAGAAGCTGTCACCTAGACACTTCATCCAAAATGTGAAGGGACTTTGTTTCTTCCTGCTGGCTCTTGTTGCCTGAGATTTTACAACCAACCTCTATGGCCATGGGAGGAAGATAAGGACCCAAGTGTTGCCTGATGCACCTACTGTCTGCTAGATCTGGGGGGAAAGTACAGTGCGGTGATCAAGAGTAAGGCTTACAGCTCAGCCGTTTAATAACAAAGACCACAGCAATCTCATCTATGAGATCCTTACGTTCTCATACATATACCATATCTCTGACACAGCTATATAGATTCAATTTATTCTGAAGGAATAAAGGTAAAGCATTATCGTGTATTCCCCTATGTGGGTGTAGAGAAGAACGTTGACTTCACTGGTAAACCGCCCTCTCTTCCGGCACATCAACTAGAGTTTCCATAGTCCCACACATGAGCTCTCCACTCTTGTAATTAGCTAATTTAATAAGTATTGTATTGACTGTCCACCGGGAGCAGATTCTTTAGGGAAGAAATATTAACAATTGACTGATATTTCAAATTTTCATTATGTTACATAATGTTTGGTTTCGTATTAAGAAACAAGTTGCAGATGTTGGGGGTTTTTTTTTTAGAATAGTAATCAATGTCAGTTTCTGATGCTTATGGGTATTTTTTTTTTGAGACCATGAAAGATTTTATCTGAAATCAGTGAGCTGTCTTGATGTTTCTTATTTTTTACTTTTTCCTGACCAGTTACGAAAATTGCTTGAAATGTCATATAAAGACAAAGAATTCAGGCATGCAACAGATATTGACTCGTATATTTTCACTAACATTTGCTGACCTTTTGGGTCAATATGTTTTGAAATTTACTTAACAAGCCACTTTAACTTATTTCAGTTCAGATTTAAATTGCTTTAAATTGCCAGAATTTTCCTTTTTTTTATAAATACAAAACTACTGCCACACTAAATTAACATATATGTAAAAAAAAAAAAAAGAACAGTTTCTTTGGGAATCAGAAGTGTCCCGCATATTATGGGTTGTTTTTGTTTTGTTTTTTTTAAATAATAGAAGCATATTTAAAATGACACTTTGTCTTTCCCTCCTTCATCTCATGTGCCCTTATTTCCTTTAAAGAGCTATAATGTCTAGGAAGCTGTTCAAACAATTAAGCTAAATCATTTTGTAAGCGGTTCTATGAAATGCAAGAGTGATTTTTTTCTTAAAGTCCAAATGTGTAACTCAGCTTACATGAGCATATAAGCATATTTTGCTTAAATTACATTTCCATCTGACAATATTAATTTCATCAAGGAAGCTTAGTATAAAATTAATTATAGCTATCATTTATGTTATTTCATCTTCCCCTTCCATTGAAGCTTCAATGAGAATTCATCAACTGAAGGGCATGATTCACATTTTAACAACAATAATAAAGAAAATAACCAAAACTACTTTTTTTTCCCCTCCTACTAGAACTCCGTGATTAAAGACTTATCTCTTAATGTCATTCAAAATGTAATAATATATTTTGAGGATCAGAGGAAATGCTTC
The DNA here is from genome assembly GCF_003265705.2 of Callorhinus ursinus. Lineage (NCBI taxonomy): Eukaryota > Metazoa > Chordata > Mammalia > Carnivora > Otariidae > Callorhinus > Callorhinus ursinus. The sequence goes on from NW_027397073.1 coordinate 39,403,806, forward strand.
CAATGGATATAATGAGAGCACATCTAGTTATATTCTCTTGCTGACAAAGAACATTTCAGTTTCATTGACTTTGGTGAATAACCTCCTGTGATTGTTTGAGAAACAAGTTCTAAGAAAGAATCTGAAGAAGCATTCAAATGTCATACTGTTGAGCATGAAGACAAGGATGTCTGCTTATCCTCTCACCAATTCCAGAACACAGAAGTTTGTCAAGAAAACAACCTCCACACTTCACAGATCTTCTCTCCAGCCCAGGTGCCCATGAAAGCTCATGCCAGCAATGCAATAAATCCCTCTAGGTATCGGCCCGAGGATTTTATCCAGGTTACAGGAAGCAACAGCAAAGCGGGTAATAACATCACATACCTCAGACATCCACTAAGGTGGGAGAATCCTTGGAAAAGACAGACTTCCTGAGGTGTACACGGATGTGGATTAGTGGTAAGGAATTCAATTGCCATATCCTCAACTTCCATTTGTGTTTTTTTTTTCCTGAGTTTGACCTGCCTGAGAACCTGCGGAAGGATTTTCCTGGTTCTCCTTTCCCACTCCCCCCTTTCACGGAAACCCGACCGGGACCCCACTTCAGGAATGAAAGACTTACCTCTCACCCACCCAGTTCACAAACTGAACTATGGTGTAAAGATGTCAAGAATACCAAAGAACAGGGAAATTTCAAATATCGCTATAAGCGAGGCCTCCTTCGATTATAATACTGATTATATGGTAGAATGGGGACCTCTTCTGCCCTCTACATGAGTGTCGGAGGATGCAGCTCTTCTGAGGGTGGGTCATGGAAAAGCAAAGAAAAGGGTGTGGGTAAAAAGTGAAAAAGTACCACCTTATTCCCCCGGGGTGACAACACCAGGGCAAGATTCCCAGGTCTTATGTTAGAATTGTGTTTGTAAAACCAAACCAAGCAAAACAAAGAGGATGCTGGGAAACCAACCTGCTGCAAATCCAGCCTCTTAGTAATAACAGCATTTGGTGTCGAGGTGTCCATCAGACACTTCTCATGCCCCATCTGCCCTCCTCCAGGCCCACCACACACTCTAGCCCACACAGTTGCGCACACGGGTGTCACCCCAGTGGTACCTCCGGTCTCTCACTTTCTACCCCAGCCCCTCCGCTGCTGCCACGAGGACATGCTGTCCTCCGATGCTGTCCCACGTCGGACACCCACACAAACCTGGAAGGGAGACAGTTAATATTCCATAAGGTGACCCTTGACTGATAGAACAAGAACCAGAGGGTGACTACTTCTGGGTGGACAATTTTCAGGCATTTCACAAGATACTTCGAAGGGTCCTTAGCAGGATTGAGCTGCAATTGCCCACAGTGGCAACTCGGCTCAATAACACATCCTTGGATTGGGCTTTCCTCCTTCCCCCTTTCAATCCTCCCCATGTCCACTCCTTCTGTTCTTTGGGATCACGTCTCAAAACAAGCCACCTGCCTGCAAGACCTTGTCTCAGGCTCTGCTGGAGGAGGGAACCCAGGCCAGAGTGCCTCCATTGCCTATTTTGTAAACTTTATGATTCCAGAGGAGGTAAAAATTTCCATGATTACTTCTATAGAATACCAGTATATCTTTAAGTGAAAGTATTTACGGGTACTAGGTAAGTTAATGTCTTATATTTTCTTATACTATTCACATAGGTAGAAGAAACATTTTCATTACCCTTTGCTAAAACACTAGATACTGTACAACTCTCTCACATGCTTGCATTTGTCAACTATTTCTGTGTTCATTTATTCCACATACTTTGGGGCTTACTATTAAAATAGAGAGATTAGGTTAGAGCTTTCTACCGTAACTCATACACTTAGCAGTAGTATTTAATTCATCTCTTAGCTTGATGCATCTTTTAATACATCGTTTATGCCCTAGAATTAATAGTGGCCATAGAGTTTTTAATGTCAATTTTTATAAAAATATAAACCTGCATTCTTAAAAACAGACTGTCCTCCTATATGCAGATGTGAGACAAAATGTTTCTAAAATATATCCTAAGATCTAATATCTTAAATTCTAGAAAAACCAGCATCACTTAATTAGAATTGGTTCCTCTTTTGCAGATTCAAATCTGTTCCAATTCTGCCAAATATATAGTTATAAAAAATCCTTTTTCATCATGAAATAAAATTAGAATCTATTTATATGTAATAATTCCCAAGTATTATAACTTTTAAAGACTTTGAGGTGACTTCCTTGATAACTTAAACTTAGCATTAATATATAGATCTGTGTTCAAAAGTGATGGGTAAATTCCTAAAGCATGAAAGTCCAACTTTACAGGGTTATTTTTTTACCCCAGTTTTATGTAAAGGGAACTTTAAGTTAAAGACTAATAGAATAATAGCTAATAAATTATATTATAGTCTTTTTAATAGACTTCACAGATATTGAGAAATTAAATGATTTTAATGGCTGGGTAACAAATCCTTTTGCAAATCAGATGGTTTCCAATTCTTGCCTTTTACCAAATTAAATGGTCATTATGAGGTCATCGACTGCTAAATAATCAAAAAATAATTTTTATTATAGATTATTACATCCTTTTGGCATACATCGCAAAAGAACTTCAAATAACTAAATGATATTCCTACATCAAAACTCCTTCCATTCCAGCCAACTTTTGCCAGCAAATTTCTTCAGTCCCTACATCTGATTAAGAAAGGAAAGAAAGGGGGCACTTGGGTGGTTCAGTTTGTTGAGGGATGGACTCTTGATTTCAGCTTGGATCATGATCTCAGGGTTGTGGGATCCAGCCTCACACTGGGCTCTGCGGCCATCAGGGAGTCTGCTTGAGATTCTCTCTCTCTTCCCCCTGCCCCCCCCACTCCCACAAGCTCTCTCTCTTTCTCTCTCAAATAAATAAATCTTTTTAAAAAGGAGGGGGGGAGAGGGTGGGGAAGAAGGAAAGGAAGGAGAAGGGAGACCATCAGAGAAAGAGGAACCTGAAGTTGAACCGTCACCTTCTAGTGACAAATAACATTCATCTGTAGGTTCATGAAGGGGTAAAAAGCCAGCTCTATCCATCCCAATAGCAGATGCATTTTCAATAGGCCTTGCATTTTATATTTAATAATTATCAAATTTTATAATATATTTATATGGCTTTGATCAATTTAACACAATTAATAATTTTATAGATAATTTAATAAATTTAATAATTTAATAAAGCTAATAAAAATTGTTAGCATTTACAGACTTATCATCAAGGGTAATGAAAGCACTTCAAATTTATGGGCATACTTTTATTGTCATAGCAGAGTTGCCTCCAGGAAGCGATTTTAGTGTTCCAGGCACGAGATAATTAGATGTCAGACTGGCGTGGCTTTAGACTTAGAAAAGAAGAGACAAAGCTCAGCTATTTCTGAAAAGAACCTGAAGGCACAATTTACAAGACATGAGAGATGGGATCGAGGAAGATATTAAAAAAGACTCTGAAATTTTGAGTCTGGTACCTGGAAGAACAGTGATTTGGATGACATGATTATTGCTAGGCCATTGTTTTTATAAGGCTAATCTCGTAAGGAAGGTCAAGACCAGTGAGCGTTAGCATGCGACTCTTGATCTCATGGTTGTGAGTTTGAGCCCCACGTTGGGCGTAGAGATTACTTAAAAATAAAATCTTTAAAAAAGAAAAAAAAGACTAATGAGCGTTCCACACAGCCTTAAAGATGCAGAAAACGGGATGGGAGGGAGTTGGTAGTCAAGGAGTGAAGGCAGGGCATGGATGAGCTTCATCTTTCTCCAAACACTTAAGCAGTCTTGAACCAGCCTAGTAGCTAGGCTCTGTCTACACATCATAGCCATCTCTACATTAGGATTATTAATAGCCTTGACGTCATTTTAATTTGAAAGGTCATTATTATTTTATTCTTGCCTTTCACAACACTCATTGACTAAAAGCATCCGTTGTCAACTGTGCCCAGTTTTCCCAGAAATCCTGCAGCTTTGCTCCTCTAAAGAGAAGGTGCCAATTTTGCTAAATCTTTGTGGCTATTTTGAGTAAAGCCCTTCCCCAAGAGTTAAAATGCTAAGTCACAAGCACTTCCCTGCTTCCAGAAGTGACTCATTCTTCAACTCCAGACCTGAGAGGTTGATGCTTTTTACAAAATGTAATGCTTTTCAAAATGTATTTTTTCATAGATGTGTACATTTCTCTGGATAATGGTATACTATGTGTCTCAATTTTGTGACGCATTTTTTTTTCTTCTCCCCAGTGACATCTGCTTATAACCAACTTGGAAACATTGTTTTGTTGCCCTTTATTTTTCAATGACACAACAGCGTTTTGATTGTACTCCAAAAAGATCTGTTAAAGTTAAAACAGTGCTGGTACAATGGGGATACTTGAGCTGCTATAGTTTTGTGCTGCTGTTGTGGTTTTGACAAAAACTACATCTCATGAACTTGTAATGGTCCATATTTCCATCTGCTTTTAATAGTCGACTTTTCCACATCCCAAGTTCTGCTTCACAAATCTGTCTGCTTGACAGCAGGTAAAGGCTCCAGCCAGAATTGTTTATTGGCTTTGACTCACTTGATGTTGACCAACAAAACTGTGCTAACCTCTGCCTCTACAAAGTCCAAATCCTAAAATTCTTTAAGCACCGGCAACTAGAAAGAAAGAACATTTTTGCTTTTCTCTGTTAAATTCCTCAAAAAAAATCAAATTTTTTTATCCTTTGTTGTTATTATCTCAAACATTTTCTTTTCTCTCACCCGCCCTCTGATCATGCTGTGCTTTGACATATTTATTCCATTTAATTCATTTAGTTAATTGAACCTCCACCTGCACTTCTCCTAACATCTAGTGTGACTTCATTCCTCTCCAATTACCATATATATTTTCATTTATCAGTTATCCACCTCAAGGAGAGAAAGCAGGAGGGGGAGGAGAGAGGAAAGAGGAGAATATGTAGGAGGGCAAGGTAGACACGGAAGGGAAGGGAAGACAGAGGAAGAGAAGGAGAAAGAGGGAGAGGGAGAAAGGAAGGGGGGGCATCTACAATGAACACTGACAGTTATGAATTCCTCTCCATCCTTGGGCCACTCAAAGGCCCATTCAGATGTATGCCCTTCAAATCAATTGTACCTTATTCAGCCAAAGGCATTTACTGATGACATCCATCCATACATGTATTTCTCTCTTATTGTTACAGAAGTGAGTTACGCCTTCCTGTGCATCAGACTAGAACTAATAGAAAGGTGATATTAAAAATTATTACTTTTACCCTAAGCAAGGCCATCTTTCATGGGGTTGAGGGTAGGCTGAAGTTCTGTGTGTAAAGAATAAAGCTTTGCGTGGCTTTGCCAATACTGCAAAAGGGTTCCTTGAGGTTTCAGAATCATTTTAGGAATGTGGAAGCAGTTGAGCTATCTGAAACTCCATTACTTATATACACAGCTGACTTAAATACTGTTTTTTAAAAACCATGACTTCAAAGGTAACGTCCACGGAGATTATTGAAAACAATAATCTGAATTTAGCTTTTGACAAAGAAAAACTTGGGGGTCATTTTATTTTACATTACATTTCCAATATCTTTCAAGTGAATTTTAATAATAAAGTTTTAAATTTGCTCCTTGACTTGTCATTCTAACATATCATTTTAACGGTCACCATTTTTGAAAGGATGAAATTTATTCTCTATTCCCATACTATTTTTTACAGTAAGAATCATACCATCTTAAACACTCTTGCTAACTCATTCTGTTTGTTTCTCTTTGGGGACGAGGAGAACTGATTTGTCTAGAAGCCAAGGACATTCAGTAGAACTGATGGATTTTCAATGATGTGTACAAAAAGGCCAATCCAGTAAAATTATGAAATGTTCAAACTTTATCCCATTGTCTTAGCCTCTTAGTTTTGAACATTTTGTCCAACTTTAAAATGATCCCTCTTTCCCTTGTCAAGTGCCCACTAACTTCATGCTTGTTCCCTGTTATAATTGCCTCTTGGAAGAATATTTGGGACTAATTCATATTAGAGTATAATTGATTGTTTTCAAGGTGTGGGCATGGGGGCAGGGGCTGTTCCAGTTGAACTGGAGTTAATTTTTAAGCTAAAAGATTGGCTTTTCTACATAAGAATTTCATGTGTGCATGTGGAAAAAGATGTTTGGACATAGAGTACTTCCCCATCCTTAAAGTCAACCTACATTTTCTAGGCCATTAGCCATGGTGCAAGCTAGTCCGCCCTGCATAGGATCCTGCCACTTCTCTGGAATAAGATCCCAGCCTGCAAACTGTAGGTGCCAAAGGCAAGCTGCCTTAAGATAGGTCACTTTTGCATGAAGATTATTTTGAGTTAAAAAGCTATCAAACCCCAGCAGATTCAGGAAAAGTTCTCTACATCCCCTACAACTGCCTAAAACGAATTTAGATAGAGGACCTGCTCCAGAAGAGAGCTAACCCCACAGAGAACTACATTATACTGTGAACTAGGTATGGTAGATTAAGAAGGAATCTAGCAAGGCCTGTTTGATCAAAGTCCTCTACATCTCATTGTTGCCCAGTGACCCAGTAAACATTTGTTTCCCAAACATTTACTCTTTTTCATCTTCCTGTGACTCGCATTCTTTGCCTTTGAAGTACAAGGTCCCTACCCCCTTCTCCTTAGTTAAATGACAAATATACCTCATTTTGCCTATCTTTGAAATTTTCATGTCCGTGCGGATTCCCTGTGCGTATAAAATTAAATCTGACTTCCTCCTGTTATTCTATTCCATGTCAATTTGATTCTTAGTCCAGCTAGAAGGACCTTGAAGGGGGTATGACATTCTTGCTCCCCAACCAAAACTTGTGCCTTCAGATAAAACTGCTGGCATTTGCCATCCCTTGAAGATTTGGAATTGCAAAGGAACTACAAATGAGGTTCTTTTCTTCTTGTCATTTGTTTGTTCACTCCAAAAGAAATTACTGACTCTCTGTCTGGGATGGACATTGAGTGCTATGGATACAGCTGTGGACAAGAAGTAGTCCCCTAAAGAAGATAAATCTAATGTGGAAAGTGAGGAAATGAACAGCTAAATTGCAATACGACAAGATAAAGGCTTTGTCAAGGAGACAACAGCATCCTCTGGAAGCACAGAAGAGTACCTAACCCGGCTTTGGGAGGCCCAGGAGGGCTTCCTGGAGAAGGTTATAGCTCGGCTGAGCCCCCAAAGACCAGTTAGGGTTGGCCAGACAAATAGAAGGAAGAATAATATACTGAGAAGAGTGGGCATGTAAAGGAAATGAGGTCACAAGTGATCATGTTTCATTTAGAAAACTACTTCTACTTCCAAAACAGAGAGTGAATAGTGGAGCAAAAGAAGGGAACTAAGAGTAAAATCAAGGCCCAGATCTTGGAGGACTTTGCAAGCCACTGTAAAGAATGTAGAGGCGCCTGGGTGGCTCAGTGGGTTAAGCATCCAACGCTTGGTTTCAGCTCAGGTCATGATCTCAGGTTCATGAGATGGAGCCCCACATCAGCTCCACACTCAGCGGGGAGTCTGCTTGAGATTCTTTCCCTCTCTCTCTGCCCCTCCCCCAACTTGCACAAGCACATGCTTGGGCACTCTCTCTCTCAAATAAATAAATAAATCTTTTAAAAAAAAGAATGTAAACTTAAGCTGGAGGCAATGGGAAACAACTGTAAGGGCTTCAAAAGAAAACTGACATGATCAAATCTATATTCTAGAAAGTTCATTCTGCAACAGTGTGGAGATAAGATTAAAGATGGGCAAAATTGGATTCAGGGAGGTCAGTTAGAAGGCTGTAGCAGAATGCAGGTCATCAGGACCCAAGGTCAGAGCTAGGTTGGGGTGGATAAGCAAATGGTCACAAGCATTATTAGAGAGTAGGATCCACAATACTTGGCAATTGAGCAGATGGGCTGGTGGTCAGGAAGAGAAGAGTAAACAATGACAAAGGAAATGTAGGACACAACCCCTCTTGATATGAGAATCCGGGAGAACAAGTCGCTTTCAGAGGGGTAATAATGAGTCGAGTTTGGGTCATGTTATTTTTGGGATTCCTAAAGAAAGCCTAGTGCAGGGCGCCTGGGTGGCTCAGATGGTTAAGCGTCTGCCTTCGGCTGAGGTCATGATCCCAGGGTCCTCGGATCGAGTCCCGCATCGGGCTCCCTGCTCTTTGGGAGCCTGCTTCTCCCTCTGCCTCTCTCTCTCTCTCTCTCTCTCTCTCTCTCTCCCCCACCTCTGTCGCTCATGAATAAATAAATAAAATCTTTAAAAAAAAAAAAAGAAAGAAAGAAAGCCTAGTGCATATTGCTGCGTGTCCTACCCAACACCAGGGGGGTGCCAATCACATGGACTACAGTGAGAACGACCTTCCATGTAAGGGCAGTGCCCAAACTGTCCAAATGCATATGGTGGCTCTGGCTGGGGCTCAGGAGAGAGACTCTCATTGAAAATGAAGTCTTTAGGGTTATCGGCATGTAGATAATATTTGAAGCTCAACAGTAGATGAATCCCACCACCACCAAAGAAAGTGTGTAAAATAAGAGGGCCAATCACCCAAAGAAATCGTGATATTTACTGAACAGGCAAAAGAAGAGAAACCCATGAAAGAAATCAAGAGGAATCATTAAAAACAGAAACACCAACACCAAAGGAGAAGTACTTGCAGTTTAGGTAAATTGCCACCAGGTGGAGTGTGGCCTCTTCTCAGAATATGAAATTCCTGCAAGTGTATTAAGCTGGCAAACGTAAAGTAGGGTGTATATAGGTCATTTGGTCCGCAACTCTTTCCAGACCTGTAGACAGTGGAGGAAGAGGAGTTCCATGCTATAATGCAGACAAAAAAGCATTGATAGAGAAGAAAGGAAATTAGTTTCTAGTCCCACTAATAAAAAGACCTCAGGCAAATCTTTACCTCTTTGTCCTCAGTTTCTACATATGCAATTTAAGGAAGTGAGGCTGTGTGTTTTAAGTCCCTTCCAACTGTAACATTATAGTAAAAGACAATAACAATAACAAACATGTATACAGCACACATCTGGGATGGAGATACAAAACAAAACAAAGTCGGCCCCTGTCCTTGCAGGCCTAACACTCTAGGTGTTAGATATCCTCGTAAACAAATAGTCATAGCAATATGGCAAGTGCTATAAATGGATGTACGCCCTGCTATGGAAGCACAGAGAAGAAGCTAACTGCTTTCCAGTCTTCATGAAGGAGGTGACCCCTGAATAAACTTTACAGCATAAGTAGAAATCTTCAAGAGATCATAGTGAAAGGAAACTTATGCAGATGATATAGAATGTGCAAAGGGCTGGAGGTATGCGAGAGCGCTGAGTTTTTGGTTCGATTTGGCTGGACTATAAGTGCATGGAGGGAAATAATGCAATGGAAAAGGAACACAGACCAGAGAAGTCACTGCAGGTCTTATACACTATAGTCATATATTTGAACCTTATTTAGTTAACAAACACTCCTTTAGAGATTGATGTGTACCAGGTACTGTTTTAAGTGCATTACGAATATTAACTCCTTTAATCCTTGAACAAAACCCTATGCAATGAATGCTACCATTGCCCCCCATCTTACAATGAGGAAATTGACAAAGAGATTAAATAACCAACCCTTGTATAAGCTTAAGCCTGTCAGGATGGAGCTGGGGTTCCCACTGAGGCACACTGGCTCCCAAGTTCTTACTCTTAACCACACCTTACACTCTAAGAGGGGTGAGTCAACTAAACTATTCAAATGGAAATACTGACATCAAATTCGCACTTCGGAAAGGTCCTGTGTGGAAGGAAAAGGCTGAATTGGAGGCGGGGTGGGGGAAGGACATTGGAGGAAGGAAGGAGCGCTGTTGTAGTATTCCAGGTAGAAGGTGACATGTGTTCAGATTAAAGAGTGGGAATTTTGAGCAGGGAGAGACGTGAGATCTTTAACAAGTATCCTTTCTAGAACCGGTGACCAGCTCAATGTCAAAGTAAAAGAGCAAGAGAAATCTAAAATGATGCCCAGATTTCTGGCTTAGAAAACAGGGTGGATGATAGTGACTTTAACTGAAATTGAGAAAGGAAGAATTTTGAGCATGCTGAGTAACGAGGCCATTGGAATGTAGGGCGTGGAGCTCAAGAAGAAAGTCTGCACATCAGTTTGGGAATTATTACAAAGGATGGTAGTTAAAGCAGTGGTAATAAGGAGGGTCAACATGAAAAAAATGGGTAGAAAGAGAAAAGAGCTAAAATCAGAACCTGAATGTTGACCAAGAGGAAGAAAAAAATAGGAGGTAAGGGGTCTCCAAGGTAGGAGGAAGGCCAAGTTAAGAGTGGTACCACTTCTTAATGAATACTGTTTTTTGTTTCCAAGAGATTATTTAGAGTTATGTGCTAGAATAAAGGTATAAAATTGTGATGTTACCTGTCTGTAACGAGTCCTTTGTAGGCAGGAATCATATCCAATTCATGTGTGTTTCATCATGTCGGGTATAATACAATTAACCTCAGTTAATACTTGGTAAGTTAGTCTTAATTTGTAGACATGTTTTAATAGACTTAACTTTCTCTTATTTCTCTTGTGTACCCAGACCGCCTTGGCAAAAGATCTCATCCAGTTTTCCAAAACTGAAGACCAATATCTTGATCTGGTTTGTTAAAATACTAATTGTTAAATGTTCCCCCAAATGAACACATTAACTATAGCTCTAAATTCTAGATCACCCCTTTAAAAAAAATCACAAAGCATCTCACTACCCTTTGTTATGCAAAATTCAGACAGAAAGTATTAGAAAAGCATACTCCCTGCAGTCAGGCAAATCTGATTTCAACCCACAGGCCCAGCAGGCCTAGCTCTCTGACCCTGGGCAAGTCACTTAATCTTGCTATGCCTCAGTTTCCTCTCTGAAAAATGGTGATTATGATATTATGCACCATATAGGGGTGCTGGATAGGATGAGATACCCAGAGCCCCTGCAGTATTTGCTGTCATAAAATAGATGCTCAGGAAATATTAAATCTTTAGCAGTACTGCAACCCTGGCAGTCATTTTCACCAAAAGAATTTGCATTTGCTAGAAGTGATCCCCAGAAGTTCAAGGCTTTCTCTGAGCCTGATGGACCTGCAACGTCATCAAGGGCCACCAGGTGGTGGTGGTGGTGCCTCTTAGGGGGACCCTAGGTCAGGGTTTCTTCTCATCAGGGAAGATGATTAACTTCTCTGTGCTAAGCATCAAGTTCCGTTTCCTGTATGCTACTTTCCATAGCATTATACCCTTACTAAAATAACAATCTCTACAGATTAAACAGAAATGACTCCACGCATGCATTTAACAATAATAATATCTATTTTATATATATACACTTATTCTTATTTCAAATAATATATATTTGAAATATATATTATACTCATACATATAATATGTTACATATTATGTATATAATATATATTATTTGAAACAAGACTTAATGAAAGAAAACTACTTAGGTACACATCACAGAACTTCCTGATTCCCTTAAACTGTTTTTAATCATTTCTTAACTTAATCTAACCTTGGTTTTAATTCTCTCAACATTAATTTTGATCTGTTCTTATATTGGCAGAAGGCTAACAGCCTCTGGACTGTGCTTACCCTTAGAATTTGGCAAAACGCTCCATGGAAAAAGCCCTCGGTCCTTTTCACCTGCTGGGGGATTAAATCCCCTAATTAAGAGGCTTAAGCGAGCACTTCAGCCAGTACTTAGAAGAAAATCTTGGCCTCTAGATGCCATTTCAGAGCTTGGCCCTATTCCTGCTTGCCTGTCTTTGTCCACACCGAACTAGAAAATACTTGCTGGGTTCCCCAAGCCCTGTGACCCTTGACTCCTAATCAAACCCCAGTTACCAGAGTCACCCTGGCTTCTGCACAGGCTCCCTGATTCTACAGGAGCCCTCTGCAGCCTGGTGAGTGCTCACATAGGGTCTAGCTTGGGGTGCTGTGTGTTCCACAGTCCCTGGCATCCAGTGCCCATGTAAGCCTTCTGTTTATAGATGTCAAACACGTTCTTTTTACCTTTAAACAATTTTGAATGCTAAATACAAAAAACGTTTAAAAAAAAAACACAAACTTTTTTAACGAGATCATTGTTTTTAGGGCAGTGAAACTACTCTGTATGATACTATAGCGGTACATACATGCCATACATTTGTCCAACCCACAGAGTGAACCCTAAAGTAAACTATGAACTTTGGGTGATGATGATGTGACAGTGTAGGTGCATTGATCATAAAACTGTAGCACTCTGGCATAGGATGTTGATAGTGAGAGGTTTGCATGTGTGCAGACAAGGGAGATATGGGAACACTCTGTACTTCCCACTCAGTTTTGCTCTCAACCTAAACGTGCTTTAAAAAAGTCAAGTCCTTTTTAAATTGTCATTGCTATAACTGTTTCTACTGTACAGTGTAGGTCCTTAGGCATCTGTGAAGAAGGAAATGGGAGGCATGCTCCTTTGCATATGTTTATCAGGTCATTATTAAGCACTTATTTTGTGCTGGTGGCTGTGCTAGGGGAACATGGGTGAACCAGACAGACCCGGCCATCTCCTGCCCTCAGGAATCCTGCAGTTGGAAGGAAAGGAGGGAAACTAAACTGAGTCACCTAACTAAGTACTTAATTTCACCGAGGCAAATGCAAAAAAGGGGCCATGAGAGGGTTTCCCAGTGGCAGCTGGGAAGGGCTATTTCTCTGCCCTTGACATTCATTCTCATTCCTTCTTCAACATCAGCATGCTGAGTAGTTAGTAGCACAGCTGAGAAGTTGAGTTAGTGGAGTGGTATCAGTCCCTCGCCCCCTCCTCTGCTCACCTCTCCACCATGTTAAAGGTAGGTCTTTAAGCCCCAGAGAGCTGAAGTGTTACTACTGTGAGCATCTCCAAGCTAACACTTGGGCTGACCTCAGCTGGACCTCTCTGAGAAAGCGCTGCTGTTCGAGAAGCTTCCCAAACCCCTCACACCTGTTAGGATGAGTACTATCAAAAAAACAGAGTTACAAGTGTTATCAAGGATGCAGAGAAATTAGAACCCTTGGCTACTCTTGGTGGGAATGGAAAAGGACACAGCCACCGTGGAAAACAATATGGCCATTCCTCAAAAAAAAAAAAAAAAGATTTACCAAATGCTCCAGCAATTCCATTTCTGGGTATACACCTGAAAGAATTGAAAATGGGTCTCAAAGAGATATATTTGTAACCCATGTTCACAGCAGCATTATTCAGGCAGCTAAAATGTGGAAGCAATCCAACTGTCCATCAACAGATGCATGATTAAGCAAAATGTGGTACATACATACAATGGAATATTATTCAACATTAAAAAGGAGGGAAATGCTGACATATGCTGTCACATGGATGAGCCTTGAGGATATCATGCTAAGTGAAATAAGCCAGTCACACACACACACATACACCCCCAAACACTGTATGAACCCATTCTTATGAGGTATCTAGAATAGTCAATTCATAGAGACAGAAAATGGTAGTTGTCAAGGGCTGGGGGAGGGGGAAATGAGGATTTATTGTGCAATGTGTATAGAGTTTAGTTTTATCAGAACAAAAGTTCTGGAGATGGATGGTGGTGACTGTTTTACAATATTAATGTACTTAATACCTCTGAGCTGTACATTTAAAACTAGTTAAGAGAGTAAATTTTACATTAATGTGTATTTTACAACAATAAAACATTTTTTGGAAAGAAAAAAAAAAAAGCATCCAGATGGCAAGACATTACAACCTCCTTTAGCTGCCCTCAAGTTTCTAATCTACTTACCCAGTGACGGCAAACCGCAAAACCAAGCAGAAGATGACCAGACCATTTCTTCATCCTTCTCCTCTATTTGTTCTCTGCCTCTCCCCCCAAACAATTTTTTTCATTTGGTGTGTAACAGAGAAAGGGTAGAGATACACCAAATACGAGAAAAATTTTGTCTTGACATGGTTTGCATCAGACTCAGCAATCCCCACCTTTTGAGAAGACAAGGGTGTAGGAAATGGGCAGTCTTGTGCATTGCTAGTGGTAGATACACTGATAGGACCTTTTCAGAGAGGGATCTACCACCTTCCAACAAAATAAAATCACCCATAACTTTGACCAAGCCACTCTACTTCTAGAATATTTCTTTTAAAAATGTAAATGGGCAAAAATGTCCATAACGATGTCAATTGCAGCGCTATTGAATAACAAAAAGAAATTGATAACCCAAATGTCAATTAATCAGAGGATGGTCACCATGAGGGAGCAGAAGGCTCGCTGAAGACAAAGCCTAAGCTGACACCCTGCAACCTGCCCCCAGCCCCAACTCCTGGGTGGGACAAGTGTGACATTCTTCCGGGAATCTCCCAACAATCTTAATGTTAATACCTTGCTAGAGGGGGGAAAAGACCTTAACGTGACAATGGCAAGGCCTCTGGTATCTTGTAGATATCTTGTAGGTCCGTCCTCTTTAGCATATGAAAGTTCTTTTGAAACCTCCCTTTTCCTTACTCCCACCACTCCTCAAGACCTGGTGCAGCAGCTCCTTCTGCGCTTGGGTCCTGTCCCCTGTGCTTTAATAAACCACCATTTTGCACCAAAGACGTCTCAGGAATTCTTTCTTGGTCATCAGCTCTGGACCTCACCCCACCAAACCTCACTTATATTCCAAAACCACATAATTCATATAAATTATGGCTCATCCATACAATGGAGTACCATGCACTTGTCAGAAGAGCATGAGGTAGAACTATATAAACTAAGTGGAAAGAAGTCTTTGATACCCAAAGTAAGAATCCTAAGTTGCAAAGCACTATGTCTAGAATGATTTCATAGTATTTAAGAATAAAATGTTCACATGGGTGTTTTTAAGTGGATTTTTAAAAGTCAGGAAGGCTGTGCAGATGACTAAAGGGAGTTGCTCCTAGGGAGTGAATTTTGAAGAAAGAAGCTTTCTTTCTCTATATGACATGTTTTCATTTAGATTGACTATTGCTGATAATGAGTAGGTATTATTAAGGAGAAAAAATTTAATAAGGTAAATTTTTCTTTTAATTTTAGCTGCTACAGACCAGGCTAGTAATATGAGACTCATCCTTAATATCACCTTGCTTTATGACAGTTTACACTGTTTGCTTTGAAACAACCCCTTCCTTTTCAAGCTCCTTTTTTCCCCTATATTTGGCATTCTGTAAAGGCAAGTGTCTGGGGATCACAAAGATGGAAATGCAGAGAAGAATGCACAGAAAGAGATAGGGTATACAAGAGGAAATTAAGGACTCATCCAAATAAAAAGCAGTCATCAAGACTATGTTTTGGAGCTGTGATCATCAAGACAGTATGGTACTGGCACAAAAACAGACAGATCAATGGAACATAATAGAGAGCCCAGAAATGGACCCTCAACTCTATGGTCAACTAATTTTTGAGAAAGCCGGGAAGAATGTCCAATGGAAAAAAGACTGTCTCTTCAACAAATGGTGTTGGGAAAACTGGACAGCCACATGCAGAAGAATGAAACCGGACCATTTCCTTACACCACACGCAAAAATAGACTCAAAATGGATAAAAGACCTAAATGTGAGACAGGAATCCATCAAAATCCTTGAGGAGAACACGGGCAGCAACCTCTTTGACCTCAGCTGCAGCAACTTCTTCCTAGAAACATCGCCAAAGGCAAGGGAAGCAAGGGCAAAAATGAACTATTGGGACTTCATCAAGATAAAAAGCTTTTGCACAGCTAAGGAAACAGTCAACAAAACCAAAAGACAATCGACAGAATGGGAGAAGATATTTGCAAATGACATATCAGATAAAGGGCTAGTATCCAAAATCTATAAAGAACTTATCAAACTCAACATCCAAAGAACAACTAATCCAATCAAGAAATGGGCAGAAGACGTGAACAGATATTTCTGCAAAGAAGACATCCCGATGGCCAACAGATACATGAAAAAGTGCTCAACATCACTCAGCATCAGAGAAATACAAATCAAAACCTCAGTGAGATACCACCTCACACCAGTCATAATAGCTAAAATTAACAAGTCGCCTGGGTGGCTCAGTCAGTTGAATGGCTGCCTTCAGCTCAGGTCATGATCCCAGCATCCTGGGATTGAGTCCCACATCGGGCTCCTTGCTCAGTGGGGAGCCTGCCGTGCTCTCTGTCAAATAAATAAATAAAATCTTAAAAGAAAAAAGAAAATTATAAGAAAGAGAAAATACATTTATAATACTGTACTGTATTTATTGGAAAAAAAATCTGTGAATAAATGGACTTACGCAGTTCAAACCAGTGTTCAAGAATTGGCAGTATTCCGAACCTCAGGGTGAGAACCCAGGACACAATGTAGAGGGTCTTTGTTGCTTACATTTTATTCATAAAGTCAAAGTGAGAAACCCTAAGAGTTGAACCTCAGCCCCTCAAATCCCTTGCTTTATGGAATTCCTTTTGGCCAGAGGGCACTCACACCCTCTGTTTTCTGGTGAGAATTTAGGTTGGCCTGCTTTTCTTGGTTTGCTTTGTTTGCTAACAGTCACCAGCTGTGCAAGCTCCCTCTATAATTTCTTGTAACATTTTTTTTTTTAAAGAATAGGGCCTCAAATGTAAGGTTTCACTATAAGGTCTCAAGTTCCACATAAAAATGGAAAATTTTCAGTACCAAGGCATGCCAAGAAAGGGTGGGGCTGCTTGACTCCCTTGGACCATTTATAAGCCTGGAAAGATGTCATTCTGTCCTTGTAAGTCAGGTTTCCCTGAAACTGTCACACACCCAAGAGAAGATGGGCTAGTTTTCTATCTTGAAATCTGCCTGAGTCAAGCCAGCAGCTGTCCCTAGATTCTTCCTCATGGAAAACTGATCAGAATGGGATCTTCAATGCCTAATTGTATCCTTGAATATTCACCCACTGCATTTTATAAACAAACTTCTCTATATACAGTAGACCTGAAGACCAACGGGTATATGGTTTGGTTGATGTTCTTATCTGAAATAAGAAGTGCTAGTCCTTATTATTTAAACTTTCCCTCCAGGGTTCCAAACGTTGTTGTTACTGCTGTTTGTTTTGCTTTGCTTTATTTTGTTTAAAGACATTATCTATTCATTTGAGAGAGAGAGAGAGAGAGAGAGAGAGCACTCATGTGGGGGAGGAGGGGCAGAAGCAGAGTCCCCGCTGAGCAGGGAGCCCCGTAGGGCTTGATCCCAGGACCCTGGGATCATGACCTGAGCCAAAGGCAGACGCTTAACCGACTGAGCCACCCAGGTGTCCTGCTTTGCTTTATTTTTTTAAATACTTGACTTCTTGTAGCCCAAAAGAAGGAGGAGGGGAGACATTATATTGACTATAAGCCATGAGCTTTCTATAAATAGAGTTTTATTTTTCATTTAATTTTCATAGCAATCTGATAATGTTACAGATGAGAGACTGAAGTTCAAAAAAGAAAAAAAAAGGGGGGTGCCTGGGTGGCTCAGTTGGTTAAGCAACTGCCTTCGGCTCAGGTCATGATCCTGGAGTCCCTGGATCGAGTCCCGCATCGGGCTCCCTGCTCGGCAGGGAGTCTGCTTCTCCCTCTGACCCTCCCCCCTCTCATGTGCTCTCTCTCTCTCTTCTCTCTGTCTCAAATAAATAAATAAAATCTTTAAAGAAAAAAAAAAGGGCAATTTGTCCAAGTTGAGGCCATGATGCTGTTAAATGGTAGAGTCAAGTTTCAAATCAATTTCTATCCAAAGTTCATGCTTTTCAGTTCTACCAGCTTGTTTCCAGCAATTTAATATGAAAGAAAACTTAATATTTATTAAGCACCTATAATATCCCAGATGTATTAATCATATTAACTCATATAACTCTTAAACAAAATCTGTTCTAGGAGGAATAGTTATCCCTACCCTTACGGAAAAAACTGAGGCACAGAGGTTAAACATTTGCCTAACATCACATGGGGTGCGGAAGGCCCAGGATTCAACCCCGAGTCTGTCTGTCTCCCAAGCTCTTGCTTTTCTATGGCATTAAATGTGCTCTTTTACACAGAGTCACTCACATGAACAACTTTATGAGGTGGGTACCATGATCATTCCCATTTTACAGATGAGAAAAATCCAGTTCGGAGAAGTTACTTGTTCACAAGTCTATTCAGCGTGCAAAAGAAGAAATTAAGACCCAGGAAGCCTGACTATACTCTTAATCATTTGATGAACTGTCTCCCCAGAAATACTTTTATAGAATCTCTATTCTAACAAAAATGAGGGAAAAATGAGGGAGAAATTTTTTTAGGTACACAAGGTAAAAAAAAAAAAAAGGTACTTTCTAAAGAGAGAGAGAAAGGAAAACAATTATCTGCTAAACTAGGATTGGTTACTAGACTTTCTGGCTCCTCCACAAATACATCGTACACTTTAGTAATTGATACTTGCAGACATGTTTATTAGCACACCATCTCATCCTTCTTATCTGTTGCACTAGTGAAACCTTGTACCTTCAGAGGAGAGGAAGGAGGGTTCTGGAGTTGTATAAATCAGGAAATTGTGCAATGAACTGTGTGGGTGGTGCTAAGGCTTTTAAGTATCCAGGCCTTCTGAATCTTAGGATGAGCTTACTCATCCTCAGCGTTCTGGGTCAGGGGAGAGCTGTGCCAAATGAAGGAATGAGCCATCCTTCATACGCGAGGCCGGGTCCATTGACCCACCATCAGGAGGGCACGACATCGGAATTGCCAGTTGAGTAGTGGTGATGGATTTGCACTCATCTCTGTGTGCACTCTCAGGCTCCTCTGGCCCAAATGTGAGCCATGACAAGTACCTCTGAGGGCACCAGGATTCAACGGGTGGTGTTGTTGTGATATATGAGATTAGCAACAACCTTAGCTACCTTGGAGCCTAAGACAAAGAAAAAGAGCAAGTTCCCATGTAAACTTAAACCCTGCGAATGTGTGACGAATTTCTCTCTGGCTTTGTGCAGTTAAGGGAAGAGATAAGAAACTATTATAAGAAGCTGTGTTTTTAATGTCAGCAACAGCTCTTGTTTCCAGGAATAGGATAAACCAGAGAGCTCAAGCAGAGTGCCCTGAGTCTAGTCTGTGACAAGTTCTTTTTATGGGGATGTGTTAGATTTATATGCCTCCAACTTCTGTGCTTTATGACAAGGCCATCCAGCCTGAATGCCCTTATAGAGACAGAGCCAATATTTCCTTCTGGTGGGAGGTGAGGAGGCAGAAGAAGGGAGAGACAGCCTTATTATGCAAAGGAGCTATAATACAGGCTGCTTTTCACCACTGCAAGTGGTCCTTTTGAGAAGATGAGTAGTGAAGGGGCGCATGCAAAGGACTAGATGCCTATTTATCTAATACAAGCTGATTACAAGCAACAGGTGCACTAGCATATAAACTACCTTAGAGTCATCAAGAAATTCTAAAGAAAGCTGCATCAAATTGCAAATGATATGACTTTCATCTAATGATAGATATTAATTATACAGGGAAGACTGAAATAGGCCCATAAAATGGGTGTTTGCATCCTCATTATTCAGTATTTCATGCCATGATGATAAAGCAATAATGACAGAATAATAAACAAGCTTCTTATTTATTTATTTCCCTTGTAGAAAACTATACTTTGAAAGTCAAATCACAAAGTTTGTAAGAAGTGGGTAAAAGACTCTAAAAACATCTAAGGATGAGCAGAGATGTCATGGTGAGAAGAATAAAGAAGAGATCAACCAATAGAGATATATTTTTTTAAAAAACTTGTTTTTCCTCTATGATTAACACACTCCTAAAATTGTATAAGAATTAAGATGGTTGGGGCCCCTGGATGGCTCAGTCTGTTAAGCCTCCAACTCTTGATTTCAGCTCAGGTCATGATCTCAGGATCATGAGATGGAGCCCCACGTCAGGCTCCAACTCAGCAGGGAGTCTGCCTGAAATTCTCTCTCTCCCCTTTCCTCTGCCCCTCCCCCACCTGCACCCATGTGCATGCTCTCACTCTCTCCCTCTCTAAAAAAAAAAAAATTGTAATGGGGGTGGAAGGGATGGGGTGGCTGGGTGATGGACGTTGGGGAGGGTATGTGCTATGGTGAGCGCTGTGAATTGTGTAAGACCGATGAATCACAGACCTGTACCCCTGAAACAAATAATACATTATATGTTAGTAAACTAAAATAATAATAATAATAATAATAATAATAATAATAATAATAAATCTTTAAAAAAAAGAACTAAGATGGCAATTTCCCCTTGCTGACGATAGTAGCATTTTCTTATATGTTTAAAAATGCCCAAACTCTTTGAAAGAACCGTTCCTTTATGTGATTGGGGGTGGGGGGGGGACCCATGAGGTCTGATGTCATGCACACAGCAGCACCTGTCACATCAATGACTACTAAAGGTTCTACTCGTTCATGAGGCCATCGTGGAGAGCAGAGCCAGGCTGTGGGAGATGAAAGTAGGTGGGAAGAGAGCTGGAAAGAGGGCGATGTCCAGCCTCGAAGGGAGGGCAGGAAGTGGTGGGTGGGGAAGCAGGAGGGAGTGGTACAGAAGAGCTGCAGAGAGCAAACAAACCCACAAGCCTACATGTGGTGGGAGACAGTGAAGATCCTTATGGCAACAATTTATTAAATGGCACCTCATAAAAATTAAGGGCACTTGGGAAGGAGGACGTGGTGAACTGGAGAGAGAGCAGTAGCAAAGATTGATTTACCTGGAATCCTAAAATAACTCTCTCAGAAGAAACTCTGCCCGAAGTACCCTGTTTGGTTTAATACAACCTGTATCTCCATCCTCTTGCTCTCCAGCCAGCCTCCTGCCTGCCTGCCTCTGAGCATTTCTCAATGCGTTGAACCCCACTCAGTTTAATGTTTTGATGGATGTATTTTTCAAAACATTGGCAAGTCTTGATTGCTATGACTCAACTTTTTTTGGGGGGGGGTCTTAGTGGAGAAGATGAAGTAAATACTCTATTTCAAATAAAATAAATAAATGATCTGATTATTGACCCACTCTCAATTTTTCTTTGAAGTATTGTCTCTGGAGACAAAAGTGAAGGAGTACTTTTAGGTGTTTATAAATGATATTACTTGTGTCCAGATCCGATCTCATCTAGCTCATCTGGTTAGAGATAGGAGCATATGAAAAAACCAAACTGGAAGAGATAGAGGGTAGATGAATGTGGAAAACCCTTTAAATTAGACCCCACTAATTCAGAAATTGTGATAAATCTCATCTTGAGAAAATTTTCCTTTCATTTATTTTTTTAAATGGCTGTCAAATTAATAACGTAAAAAAGGACTGAAGAGACACTGTTTGATCTACCGAAGCAAACAATACCTCACCCTGCTCAGTATCACAACTAGATGTGTCTAAGTTTCAAATGGGAAAAATGTAGCCTATTTTTCATGAACACAGTCATGAAATAACCCAACGGTAGACTATTTTTCTTTTTTACAATTTGGACCATCTATCTTTTATTTATATAAAGCAAAATAAAAGTTAGGATCGATAGAATTCTTTGTTATTTCAAAAGCATACTCTCAATTTGTATACGATATCTATGTTGCTATGTTCTGAGATTAAATTTGCATTTAGCTTCTACTTATATACCAAGGAACAAAGTCACTTTATTCAGGAGACTCTCAAATCCCCTGACCTTCAGGTAGATGACTGCAGATCAAAAGACCTAACCAGCCTCTGGAACACTAGTTTTTACATGCACATGAAATACTTTCACAGAAACAGGTGTCAAGATGATTCAGAGTGATTATATCCCCTGAGTAGGAGGAGGAACAGCCAACAGAGGTGTGACACCATGACGTACTTGCACCATCCCCGTCCCTTAAATATCTAAACAGCAAAAATCCTCCACATCATTGATACAACATGCCACTCACTCTTCCTTATCTACATTGCCTAGTTACCCATTGCCTACTTCCAGATGCTGGAAGATATGTGTACTAGTGAAAAATTCCCCCAAGCTATCGCATATATAAGAAATAAAGAAGCGAAGCTGAGGTCCTATCTCTTTCCATAAAGTTATGCCTTGACTCGTTCACCCACATTTACTGATTCATTTGTTCTATGAGTACTTACTGGATACTATTACAAATGTAATAATTAGAGAATAAAAGCTTGAGACTCCCTTCCCCCTAAGGCATATGTAGTCTGGATGATCTGGTTTTGGGATGGCAATTGAAACAAGATTTGAACAAAGCAAACATAACATGACAGTATATAAGAAAGAGAGAAAAACAGACATGCCTGTTTTCTATCTTTATAGGGAAGTGAAATCGGGGGGAGAAGGAGAAAAATTACTTCTCTCTTGGGATAAGTGAAAAAACCTTTAGAGGATATGGTAGTTGAGATGGATTTGCAGAATTGTTTTCTTTTTTTTATTAAAGATTTTATTTATTTATTTGACAGAGAGAGATGCAGGGTGAGAAGGAACACAAGCAAGGGAAGTGAGAGAAGGAGAAGCAGGCTTCCTACTGAGCAGGGAGCCCAATTGCTCGATTGGGGGCTCGATGCGGGGCTCGATCCCAGGACCCTGGGATGATGCCCTGAGCCGAAGGCAGTCAGACGCTTAACGACGGAGCAACCCAGGCACCCCTGCAGAATTGTTTTTAACTTGAGGTAAAGGTGAGCTATCTCTCCAAGTGAACAAGGAAAATGACATGGGAAACGGAATATGGGCTGATGTTCTGCCAGTGCTTTGAGATTTAGGTACATGAAGGAAAATATCAGCAGGTGAGTTTGGAAAAGTAACCTAGACTATTCATTCAATAGACATTTGTCCAGAATCTGTTACGTACCAGGAACTCTAGTAGGTACTGGGGATAAGATTTTGTATAAGGACTTTTCTACCCAAAGTGGTCCCTCCAGGCCAGCAGCTTTGGCATCACCTGGGGTTTTATTAGAAATTAATCATTTCAGGGGCGCCTGGGTGGCTCAGATGGTTAAGCATCTGCCTTCAGCTCAGGTCATGATCCCAGGGTCCTGGTCGAGTCCCGCATCGGGCTCCCTGCTCCTTGGGAGCCTGCTTCTCCCTCTGCCTCTCTCTCTGTCTTTCATGAATAAATAAATTTTAAAAAATCTTTAAAAAAAAAGAAAAGAAATTGCCAACCTGTTAAAAAAAAAGAAATTAATCATTTCAGACCCCACTCCACACCTCATAAGTCAAATATGCATGTTAACAAAATCCCCATGTGATTCTTATGCACATTAAATTTGAGAACAACTAGCATAACACATCATCCGTATTTAAGGAGCCTACATTTTATTGGAGGAGACAAACAAGCAAACCAAGAAATGCAGTGCAAAATGAGAAATGCTGTGAGAGAGATAAGGACAGGGGAGCATGCTGAGGTAAGCAAATCAGATCAGGGTGGAAATGTCAAGGAGGAGAATGTAGTTGGGCACAAATATGCCATAGGGTAATCTGACTATTGAAGATATTTACCAATAAATGGAAGGAACATTAATTTTTCTTGATTGCCCTTGTATTATACCGAGATCTGTTAAATCAAGTACTTTATTTAATCCTTCACCACCACTTCTTCGGGTATCAGCTACCCTCATTTCTTGCCTGTACTATGCAGCAGCCTCCTGACTGGCTGTTAAGCCCCATCCATTCTGCCCCACCCCAGGGTATGCTGCAACCAGAACAACCTTTTCAAAACATGAATCTGATTTTTGCATCCACCTGCTTAAAATTCCTCAGTAGCTTCCTATTGCTTCACTTTTGAACATGGGGACCCAGCTCCTGTGACATCTCCCTCCCGGCACCCACAGAGGCACCCCTTGGTGCTCTCCACTCTAACCAACAGGTCTTTTTTTCAGTCCCTCACATACTTCACAAGTCCTCCTACAATACACAGTGGACCATGCTGCTCCCCTTTGCATAAACACTCTGCCATTTTTCCCTCAGGCTGATTAATTCCGACACGCCCCTCAGATACCAACTTAAATGACCTTCTACCAGAGCAACCTCGCCTGCCCTCCCTGACGATGTCACATCTCCCTCTTGGAGGATTCCTTGGTAGCCCTTTTTATAACTGCGATGTTATGTCACCTATTGATCAATTAACTGTCTTCCTCCCCAGTTCAACTTTCACCTCCACCAGGGTAAAGTACCTAATCTGTTTTTGCTCCGGGATGGTGCTGGTCTATAGTAGCCACTCAAATGTTTGTTTAATCAATCAGCTAATTAATATAGAGAGCATTTCTATGTAGAAATGCTGACTGTTATATTTTGGCAAAAAGCATGAAATGCTTCAAAGAGATTTAGTGGATTGAGGGCTAAGAAATTATAATGTGTTCTGTGACTACGAGATCACTGATGGTGATCAGTGAACAGTTTCAGCACAGCAATGCCACCAAACTGGACAAGTTAAGTGGTGAAGAAACAGAGGCAGGAATGCAGATGACTTGATTAACGATGAAGGAGAAACAAAAATTAAGAGCAAAGCTTGGGGGTGCCTGGCTGGCTGGCTCAGTCAGTAGACCGTGCAACTCTCAATCTCAGGGTTGTGAGTTCAAGCCCCATATTGGGCATGGAGACTACAGAAAGAAAAATTAAGAGCAAAGCTCAAAGGAAGTAACAAGGACAAAGGAAGGGCTAACTGTTGAGTAAGGAAGCCTTGGGCATATTCATTGGAGGCAGAAGGATCAAGAAGAGAAAGAAGATTGACATGGAAGAAAGAAGCATGTGATCAATGGGCAAGAAGACAGGAGAGAACAAGATGACACCACATGTGGAGAAATTGCTCTTGAAAGAGCAGCACATTTTCCTTCGATAAAAGAAGGAAGGAGGGGAAGGGGAATAAAAATAGAGAAATTCTGGTTTTGAGAAGATGGACGGCCTTGAACAGTCTCCCTCATGATCCCTCCATTACCCTCCTTCCAGTGTATGTTCTTAGGGAAGGAAAGATCATTCTGTATTCATATAGAAATGTTTTCTCTGCCTCTCTTCTTTTAAAGCCCCTTCTCTCTACTTATTACCTTTGTCACCACCACTAACCAACACACAGCCCTGGTTCTGTGGACTTTATCATCTGTAATAATGATCCTTTCATCACTGTAGTCTAAACTCTTAAAACCAAAACCTTACTGAAATTGTTCATCATTCATTTTTGTAAAGTAAACAAATCTTTATTAAACGCCTACTCTGCTCCAGGCTTTGTGCTAGATTTAGAAATACAAAGATGAATAAAATATGGCCCTTGTTTTCAGTGAGCTTACAGTAGGGCATACAAAGAGAGAGTCATGTTTAAAGTGGTAAAAAGAGATGTACATAATATAAAGGAAGTGTGTAAACCAAGGAGATCTTAGGACACTTCACTAAGAAAGTGGCATAAGCTATGATATTTAGCCCCAGGGACTTGAAGGCAGAAGTTGGGGTCACCCCATTTTTCAGTTTAGCCATAAGGAGTCTATGACCTGAGAATACAGTGAGGGCTCCCCAAAAAGGGACAGAATTCATTCATTCAATAAACATTTATTGAGCCCTTAGAGTATGGCAGGTGCAGCCTCTGAAATCTATCACCAACAATAAAGGAAGGCAATACATTCACGTTTATCTTCCTCAAAAGAGATTCGATTTATAAAAAATAATAATAATGAAGATAACACAGTAATAAGTGCAGCTAGCACTTACTGAACAATTCATTATGTTCCAAGGTTTGGGATAAGTGTTTCAGATGTTTTATATCTTTTAGTTCACACAATAACTTTATGATAAAAGAATAACAAGTGGATTTTACAGAAAAGAAAACTAAGCCTCATACTGTTAGTAAATAGTGCCCCAGACTTTTCTGTTTGTGGCTGTCCTTCTTCCAGGCAATCAATCACATCTGTTTTAACTGAATTTCACATATAAATTATGGTGAAGCAAAGAATTGGCTCAGGCCTTAATTAGAAATGGCCCTTTCTAGGTGTCCCTCCACTTTAAAGATAAACACGTCTGAGTAAAGAACTCAATAATGTTGTTATAGAGGTATTTTAGATTAGAGGGGTCTTCCCAGCACCCCTCAAATAATCCCAGCTCTGGTTGCTCCAAACTGGGACTGTCCATCCCTTCTATCCACCGAACTGAGCCTTACTCTGCAGTTTCAGTCATCATAAATATAACAGGTCTAAGTATCTATCTCTTTTATTACTGACCACATAAAATGTTTCATTTCTAATGGATTTTTAATAGGTCTTAAAGACTTGCCTTTTGTCTAGCTCTCTCTAATTGCTTTTTGTTACTCCTCAAGCAATTGCTTTGACATTTTGAAGTCATCATTTCGAAGACATGAGTTGCTTGGTATTTTATTCCACTTCATGAATGTTATGGTAGGTAGAATAATCATCCCCCAAAGACGCACACATTCTAATCCCTGGAACATGTGAATATGGTACCTTGCATAGCAAAAGGGGCTTTGTAGATGTGATTACATTAAGGATACCGAGGTGGGGACATGATCCTGGATTTCGCTGGGTGGGCCCAAAGCAGTCACAAGGGTCTTTAGAACTGAAAGAAGGAAGCAAGAGAGTAAGGGTCAGAGAACTGCTGGCTTTGAAAATGAAGGAAAGGGCTGCAATCCAAGAAACACAGACAACTTCTATAGCCTGGAAAAGTCAAGGCTCCCTTGAGCCTCCTGAAGGAACACAACTCTGCCAACCTCTTGATTTTGGCCCAGTGAAGCATATTTTGGAAATTTGACCTCCAGAACGGTAAGATAATTTGTGGTAATTTGATACAACAGTAATAAGAAATTAATTTAAATCCCATTTATTTTTTCCTGTTCTTGATACCTTGTTAACTAGAAACGCTATGGCACTTGTTTTCAGTGAGCTTTAGCCCCAGGGCTAAAGCCCCATAAAGTGAATTGAGCAGTGGAACAACCAGTGTATCAGTAGCCTCTAATTTCTTTCTTAAAAGTACTCACCTGATAGCTTTTGAATTCAGTCCTCTATTAGTTATTCCCCAAACTGAATGTATCAAATCACCAGGACGTTTTGTTGAAATACAGATTGAGTACTACACCCCCAGTTTCTAATTCTGCTGCTCTAGGATGAGATCTGAAATGTATTTCTAACACTTCTTCGTGCTGCTGGTCTGGGGACTATAGCTCGAGAAGCACTGTTCCAGTCTTGGCTGGAATGCTTTGTTATAGGAGAAAATTACAACCATAACGGACATGTCAATCCTACAGGGGAATAAAATGCAGTAGGACCTAGAGAGGGTAGGGATGAGAACAAACTGTTAACTCCGAGATCAGGGGGCGAATTCAGTTATTCAATATCTACCTTAGCACTAAACTCAGAACACAGTGCTCAGTGAACAGTCCTTTTTTTTACTATTATTATTACTATTACTGTTTTTTACTACTACTATTACTATTATTTATTACTATTATTATTACTGAGAGGCATATAACATTATCTTCATTTTAGGTGTGCAACATAATGGACAGTTTCTGAATAAATGTGACAGCAATTCTTCATTCATTCAGTTACTATTTCTTGACTGCCTCCTTTATTCCATTGCCTACACTGTTTTATGTGGTCTCTGGGAAGGCACAGCAGTGAATCAAACAAGTGGAAATCTCTCTCCTTATGGTGCACTGAGGGAGATAAAAATAAACCAGATCAGTAAATGATTTGGAATGTTAGAAAGTGATCATTGCTGTGGGGGAGAAAATAAAGCAGGGAGGAATATCAGGCATAAATTATTGGGGCATAAATTTAAAGAGTGTGGACCTTTCCTGATTCCCATTATGCCCTACTCAACTCGTTGGAAGAGAATACATTCCCTGAGTTCCCGGCTGCAGTCCTTCAGTCTTCACACAAAGATACTGTAAATAGAGAGGAAACACATGGCTCATGTCCTCCAGGAGTTGACA
The DNA here is from genome assembly GCF_003265705.2 of Callorhinus ursinus. Lineage (NCBI taxonomy): Eukaryota > Metazoa > Chordata > Mammalia > Carnivora > Otariidae > Callorhinus > Callorhinus ursinus. Next base: position 39,431,648 of record NW_027397073.1, read on the forward strand.
GCCAGTAGGCCCAATATAAAGGATGGAAATGCCTAATTCTGGCCCTGCTGTGCTCACCTTCCAATTACCAAGAACCTAGACACATCTGCAGACAACACTTAAAGCATTCTTCAAGAGTAAACCCAGATGTCTTGGCAAAGCCTGTGGAGGAAAAGTCAACTCCTTTCCCACTGTTGAGCCAGTACCTTCCCAAGCTTTAAAAAGAGTTGGGAGAGGTCAGAGCCGGCCTTCACTCGCTTGCTTCTCGGTGCCTGCTCCCGGTGTCCCTGAGGGCGTGCGGGCCAGAGGCGGCCCCAAAGAGTCGGAGGCGGAGGGGAAGCAGGTGTGCAGGTCTAAGTGTCGCGGCGGCGCCCTCTTCGGCGAGAATCGGGAGGAGGAGGAGACTGCAAGGATAGGCCCAGGAGCAATGGCGTCCAAAGAGGAACAAGCAGTAAAAAATCTCAACGTGGAGAATGCCAAACAGAAAAATGAAAAAAAGGATGAAAAGGAGCAAGTTGCTAATAAAGGAGAGCCCTTGGCCCTCCCTTTGGAAGCTGGTGAATATTGTGCGCCTAGAGTAAATCGTAGGCGGTTCCGTGTTAGGCAGCCCATCCTGCAGTATAGGTGGGACCTGATTCAGAGGCTCGGAGAACCACAGGCAAGGATGAGAGAGGAGAATATGGAAAGGATTGGGGACGAGATGAGACAGCTGATGGAAAAGCTGAGGGAAAAGCAATTCAGTCATAGTCTGCGGGCAGTTAGCACTGACCCTCCTCACCATGACCATCATGATGAGTTTTGCCTTATGCCTTGAATCTTGATGTTTTCCCTTAAGTTAATAGGAAGACACACCTGCTTCCTAAACTTAATGTTCTCAACGTACATTTGTTGTAAACCTTTTGGTGTTACATGTCTCTTGTGGGTCTCCTATGACCAGCTTCTAACTGAATGTTGTATTTTGACCCAAAATGTAAGATTCTGTCAGCAGGGGAGTTTTACCCTATTGCATGGCAAGGTGTTCATTATATATTGTGACATTAATAAAGCAGTTTAAAAGAAAAAAAAAAAAAAAAGAGTTGGGAGACAAACAAGTTCATAATGTTGCTTACATTTTCATTTCACATTTGAATAAGAGTGTCTTTTTCATTCCCAAAGCTCTTCTATATGTTATTTTACAGGATTGAAAAGAGGAGAGGAATTTAAAGAACTGATTCACTTGACAACTCCAGACTGAATATGACTTATTCTTCCAAATCAAGTGGATGGAAAGTATGCAGATCCTCAGGGCATCTTGACGGAGGGAGTTGAGAAGAAAATCTAAGGTGATATGTAAATTTTTAGTGTTTCAATAAAATAATGATGCAGCTAACTAAATTCTTCTGTTCTTCATCATGAAGATGGTTCTTCATCTTTTATTGGGAAGATGTGCCCCTTCCCCTTGAGGCAGCCTCAAGAATGAGGCTATGAGGGGTGCCTGGCTGTCTCAGGCGGTAGACCATATGACTCGATCTCAGGGTTATGAGTTTGAGCCCCACACTGGGTCTAGAGCTTATTTAAAAAAAAAAATACTGAAGCTTCCTATATATATGTATATATTGGTACAATATAACCACCACAATACCTAGAAAGGTTCGTCTTGACGTCAAAACAAATTCATTTATCCATTTTTCTAATTTATCTCAATTTTTAATACTTGTTCTTTTCCCTAAACTACTTCTAAAATATTAGTTTGAGAACTTTAGTGCACATCAGAATCACTTGGAAAGTTGATAAAACCAATTGCTGGGCTTCATCGGCAGAGTTTCTGACACAGTAGGTTGGGGTGAGCCCCAAGAATTTGCATTTCTCACAGGTACCCAGGGGATACTGATGGGGCTGGTGTGGGGACCATACTTGGAGAACTTCTGTTCTAAATAAAATTGAGGTGGCTAACTGAAATTGCTCTTTTTGACCATTATAATAAGCAATATACCTGAGGAGAGTAATAAGTAAACATTTAGTTTCTCCTTCAGGAAAAACCCAATCAGATTTAATCTTTCAATTGATATCCTTTTCATAAATTGTGCTGCTTTTCCCTAAATTCTCTAGGTAAAAAAAAAAAAAATCACCCTGAAAATATAGAAATTAAAATTGGACACCATACGTTAATAAGGGCCAAATAGAAAGTGATTTAAGTGGAAATAATCTTTTCCAGCTCTTGCAAATAACTCACTAATTTTAAAATATCCAAGTATCATATTAGCTTTTTAAATTAAAGCACAATATTGCTTAGGAAAGACCTCACTAGGCTACTTATTTTGTCAAGCAAAATTTTGTTGGTCAGATTGTGTTTCTTTAATAAATATACAGAGATAGGTGAATAGTCAATTTTTCCTTTAATATTTTATATTAGAACAGTTAACTTTCAAAATCCATCTTCTCAAATCACATTTTAGAATAAGGGTTAAAAATTGCACAAAAGGAAAGCAAATTTATTTTTTAACTGATAAACTAAAATGAAATAGGACTCCTACAGCAACTAATAAAGCATGTCTTTTAACATTTGTAAATTCAGTAATGCCACTTTAATACAATGTAGAAGTGTATATTGGTCCTCAGTTCATTAGTTTTAGTATGCCCTGTTAAAATATCTTACTTGCATTTTTGTATCTGCCAAGATGTCAGTTCTGACATGACTCTCTTCAGGCGAAATGTAGTTGGCCTTTCCTCATTTTTCGCTGACACAGAAAATGAACAATTTCTTAACATCATTTAGGATAATGCTATCTGAATCATACTAAGTTCAAGTATAAATGAGGTGCACATGTTAAGTCATCTGCAGAAAGGTACAATTTTACAACTGGCTGAATTATTTCAGGGCATGAAAATTTAGCAGCCAGACTAACCAATTCTAGAAGTACATCTGACTGTAGAAAAATGTCCAAATACATAAAGGCGACCAGCCTTTAATGTCCTCATTTCCACTTGCATATACCATTTGACTTTAATGTAATGTGTATGCAAGTTGCTTCCTGAAATATTAAGCATTAACTATAACGCACCCCTATCTAGAATACATTTGATGATTTGGGTTGGCCATTAAAATATTTAAATCGAGCACTTAAGTACAGTTTAGAAAATTACTTAAGTACAGTTTAGAAAATTATATTCTCTACATTTGAAATAACCGTAAATAAAACTCTCTTTAAATTATTATGGAAGAATAATGCTAAGTGAAAAAAGCAGAATACAAAATTGAATCTACACTGTAATTGCAACTGTATAAAATTGGTTATGCATGCAAACAAGATTGGAAAAAAACATGGAAAATATAAGTGATTTGTTAAGGAAGTAGACTGGAGGAGTATCTTTTTAATAAATTCCTATACTTTTTTTAAAGTAAGCTCTACGGGACTTGAACTCATGACCCTGAGACCAAGAGTCACATGCCCTACCAACTGAGCCAGCCAGGTGCCCCTATTCTTACACGTCTTATGAAGTTATCTCTAAAATTTTTTTAATATTAAACTTATTTTGGGGAAGAAACTGTTTCCTTCTCTTGGATTGAATGTTTTCTTAATCATTGATGGTAATTTATAAATTATCAAAATAGGGGCACCTGGGTGGCTCAGTCGGTTAAGCGTCTGCCTTCGGCTCAGGTCATGATCTTGGGGTCCTGGGATTGAGCCTGCATCAGGCTCCCTGCTCAGCGGGGAGTCTGCTTCTCTCTCTCCCTCTGCCTCTGCCCCCCACTCACGCTCGCTGTCTCTCTAAGTAAATAAATAAAATCTTGAAAAAATAAGTAAATAATCAAAACATAGGAAAGATAGTTTGAGTGTTAGGGAAACAGTTGCTATCTTCTTTCCTTCAAAGAAATTTATTTTTAGGGCGCCTGGGTGGCTCAGTTGGTTAAGCGACTGCCTTCGGCTCAGGTCATGATCCTGGAGTCCCGGGATCGAGTCCCACGTCGGGCTCCCTGCTCAGCAGGGAGTCTGCTTCTCCCTCTGACCCTCTTCCCTCTCGTGCTCTCTATCTCTCATTCTCTCTCAAATAAATAAATAAAATCTTTAAAAAAAAAGAAATTTATTTTTAAAGCCCATCATGTTATTGTAGATATATTAATGCATATTTCTTTACACAGACATTATTATTGCCATTCATCATTAATATTACAATTATCAAAAATACTAGTCTTCCAACCAGAAATAATCATGGAATCAGAATAAAGACAAATGAACTAAATTACTGATGAAGTTGAAAGTTGCAGTGTTTTGATTAAACAGCCAGCAGGAATTGTCAGTCTAATTAACTCAGGGTCAAGCTACTGCTGAACCAAATGCCAGAACTATCAAAATCCAATACAGGCTATGCCCCGTTACTTCACTAAGACTACATATTTGTACTTAAGAGTAATGATCTGATATGTTAAGAAAGTTCAGCTCAGTAAAATAACTGCTGTTGAAAACTATTTGTGCCAGGGCTGTTGTCAGCAAATCAGTCAAGTTCTGATAGTCAAACTAGATCTCAATTCTAAAGCTAGAGATGCCTAGCATCTTTCTTTCTTTCTTTCTTTTCTTTTCTTTTTTTTTTTTTTGTGAGCTCTACGTCCAATGTGGGGCTTGAACTCATGACCCTGAGATCAAGAGTTGCATGCTCTACTAACTAAGCCAGCCAAGCAACTCAATGCCTTGCATCTTTATAGGAATGCACAAGTGGGACTGAGGAGGGTTGATAAAGTTCATATCCCTGACCACAGTAATACACGGTGGGAGAGAGCACAAGCAGGGGGAGAGGGAGAAGTGGAGGGAGAGGGAGAAGCAGACTCCCTTCTGAGCAGGGAGCCCGATGCGCGGCACTCCATCCCAGGACCCTGAGATCATGACCTGAGCCGAAGGCAGATGCTTAACCGACTGAGCCACCCAGACACCTGATTCTCCAGTTTTAAAACAACACAAAGGAAAATTAACTACACAGAATTCGAACAGTCCTGTAGAAATGCCTCCATGGCCCATGCTCTAATTGGGCTACAACTTCCATCAGTAAGGTTCACACTACAGATTTAACTAGTTTCTTAAAAGATGAACGCATTGATGGGGAAATAGCTTCTATCACAGCACTTATTACAAGGTATCCTGTGAATATTTACATATCTGTCTCTTCTTTATGACTGTGAATTTCTTAGGAATATGAACCATGTCTTATTTGTCCCAGGCATACATTGTAGGTGGACAAAATACATGGGCCGAACACATAGATGGGTGGGTGAGATGGTGCTAGTTCAGCCTACAAGTTAATGTTTACATAATTGAGTTTAGGGGTGCCTTAGTGGCTCAGATGGTTGAGCGTCTGCCTTCGGTTCTGGTCATGATCTTCAGTTCCTGGGATCGAGCCCCATGTAGGGCTCCCTGCTCGGTGGGGAGTCTGCTTCTTCCTCTCCCTCTGCCTCTACCCCTGCTCATGCTCTCTCTCTCTGTATCTCTCTATCTCAAATGAAAAAAAATAAAATCTAAAAAAATAAACAATAAATAAATAAATAAACAATTGAGTTTATTGGTCATGTCTCTAGAAAAAAAAGTCATTAGTTCTAGCAGTTGCCAATGACAGTATTTTTACTGTCATAGTTAAGTTTTTAAATACATCAAGATTTTCAAAATCAAGATGGTTTTATGGTTGAACTGTGTCACCCCAAAAAGATATACTGAAGTCCTAACCCCCAGTACCTCAGAATGTGACTTTACTTAGAAAGAGAGTCATTGCAGATATAATTAGTTAAAATGAGGTCATTAAGGTGAGCACAAATTCAATATGACCAGTATCCTTATAAAACTGGGAAATTTAGGGGCACCTATGTGGCTCAGTCAGTTAAGTGGCTAACTCTTGATTTGGGCTCAGGTCATGATCTCAGGATCCTGGGATCAAGCCCTGCATTGGGCTCCTCGTTCAGTGGGGAGTCTGCTTAAGGAGTCTCTCTCCCTCTCCCTCTGTCCCTCTGCCTGCCCCCACATGCTCGCTCTCTCTCTCTCTCTAAAGTAAATAAATAAACCTTTAAAAAAGAAAAGGGAGTGGGGAGCATTTGGACACACACACACCTAGAATGCCATGTGAAGGTCCAGGAAGAGATCAGAGTGATGCTTCTACAAGTCAAGGAAACCAAACATTGCCAGTAAACCCCTAGAAGTTAGAGATCCTTCTTCACAGCCCTCAGAAGGAACCACCCTATTTACACATTGATCTTGGACTGCTAGCCTCCAGAACAGTTTCTTTTTGTTTAAGCCACTCGGTTTGTGGCACGTGTGATGGTAAGGCTAGCAAACTAATACACCCAGGACATAGTATACTATCATTAGACAAAGTAACTGAGCAAACAAATGTATACTAGCTTCTTTCAGATATTCTTCCACATTCGTGCAATAAAATCTTCTTCTAAAGTTCACACTTTTCATTTCACTGTTCTCTAACATTTCTTTTATACAACATTTTATTTATATATTTGAGAGAGAGAGCACAAGCAGGGAGAGGGGCTGAGGGAGAGGGAGAAGCAGACTCTCTGCTGAGCAGGGAACCCGATGCTGGACTCAATCCCAGGATCCTGGGATCATGACCTGAGCCAAAGGCAGATGCTTAACCAACTGAGCCACCCAGGCACCCCTCTAACATTTCTTAGCATTCTCACCAGATTATTCTAACAAATCTATTGAGGACTCTGATAATTAGAACTTAGATTTCATCTCCACCCCAGCTCCAACATAGGTGAAATCCATTCAGCATCCTGATGTGATGGAGCTTCTTGACCTTCTCACCTCCATCACCTTTAGTTCTCCTTCACTTCAGTCACATAATCACATGTCCACACCATAGACCTTGTCACTATGCAAACAGCAAGACCTCTTTCTGGCTCCCCAAATGAACAAAGACCTGGATAATCCTCCTATGGGTAAAGGATGGAAAATTTGCTTTGTTTCTTTCAAGAGTGTCTGGAACATAGGGTGGGGAAATAAGACCCTGTTATACATTCATTATTACTAGTGCGATCCCAACACTCTCTTACGTGCTGATATTGGCCAAACCATATTGGAGAATCAGTTTGTCCATCTATATTTAGGCCTAGATTAAAAGCGAGGTTTTTTTTTTTAAAGATTTTTATTTTTAGTAATCTACACCCAATGTGGGGCTCAAACTTACAACTCCAAGACAAAGAGTTTCATGCTCCACCAACTGAGCCAGCCAGGAGCCCCAAAAAGAAGTTTAAACAGATTACAAATTACTTCACCCCTTTTTCCCTAAACCCCCCACAAGTTGCTACATTTGGGGGACATGTTTCCCCTGAGTGCCCCTTACTGCACCCAGAAGCATGAGAGAGTTACCAGGATGATGGCAGGCAACAGCAGAAAGCAACCATCAGAAGAAAACAATCCAAAAGGAAAGCAGTCCAGAAAAGAAGCTGTCCCCATGTAAGAGGAGCATTGCAGTGGGATCTTTGATCTTGATGTAACCACGGCTTCTACATGGGGTAGGGTACATAGCCCCATGCCCCAAGGGGTTCAGGTGTATCACTAACCCTTCCCTTTGAATACTGTTCCTTTTCCATGTCCCCAGTGGATTAACAGCAAGCCCTAAGGTCAGCTGCAGTTGAGGTCCCTCTTCAGGGTGAAGAATAGCAGAGAAGAAAGTAAGTCCCGTCTATCCCTTTCTTGTCATCACCCTTACATTTCCATCCTGGACCAATGAAATGGACTTTCAGCCCCCTCAAGGATCCTCACTGGCCCTCTCATCTCTAGGTGGTCCCTCCCCACCTTTTTTTCTTCTCCTGCTTACCTCTCTGTGCCTTTTCTCTTGCTTTCTCTACGCCTACACTGCCCTTCCTCCCCGTACCCCTCATCAGTTGACATGAATTCCTTTGTTACCCAGGTAGGGATTAATTCATTTTTTTTTAAGATTTTATTTATTTGACAGAGAGAGACACAGCGAGAGAGGGAACACAAGCAGGGGGAGTGGGAGAGGGAGAAGCAGGCCTCCTGGCTGAGCAAGGAGCCCGACGCGGGGCTCAATCCCAGGACCCCGGGATCATGACCCAAGCCGAAGGCAGACGCCCAATGACTGAGCCACCCAGGCGCCCCTAATTCATCTTTGAAGCCATCCTTGACCCGCTGAATCTGGGTCAGATAGCCCCCAGTTTTTGTTCCCAGAGTATTTATGCATGCCACTCTCATTCTTACCATCATAGTATATTGAAAATATCTGCTTAGAAGAAGTGGGTCTCGTGCTCGCTTTGGCAGCACATATACTAGAAGAAGTGGGTCTCCTCTTCTGGACTCTGGGGTATTTGAAGGCAAACACATCCTACTAATTTTTTAATCCCTTACACTGTTCCTGGCACAAAGAATGTACACAATACACAATACGTGTATAACTGAATGAATTGACAATGGTATCATAAGAGAACTTCAATGTATGTTTCCATTCCAGTCACTAGACATATATTTATCAAGTCTCTACCAAGTGCTAAGTATATGAAAAGCTACTCAACATACCCTTCATTCTCTGTGGAAGTGCCTTTTCCATGTAAAAATTTTGACCTTTGCAAATATTTAGCACAAGACTATTGTATTGCAGTTAAAATAAAACTTCAAATATTCCCCTACAATCAGCTGTACATTAGCATGCACTAGCCTAATTAAAAAGCAAGAACTGTAACAGGAGAAAGGAGATGGGCCATACACGGATTGCAAAGAAATAAAAAGAACTAAGTCATACAATAAAAAAGAGACATTCTACATTATAGAGGTCAAGTGAAGATTGTCAGACTAGCTTTTCCACATGGGCCCCTAGTTGCAGAATTGGAAACGTAGCATTTTAAAAAATCATACATAAATGTATTTATACTCTTTGTAAAAAAAAAAAAAATCCTTTTAGGGGTGCCTGGGTGGCTCAGTTGGGTAAGCATCTGCCTTCGGCTCAGGTCACCCTCTCAGGGTCCTGGGATCAAGCCCCACATGGGGCTCCCTGCTCAGTGGGGAGTCTGCTTCTTTCTCTCTCCCTCTGTGCTCTCTCTCTCAAATAAATAAATAAAATCTTTATAAAAAATCCTTTTTAATAATGAAAAACAGAGTGCTTTTTCAAATTGTAGCTTTCAAATAGGCCAAGACCACAAATGTCTTACCACTTCATCTATCTTTGGTTAGTATAAACATTATCTCAGTACCTAGAATAGTCTTGTCCAAATGCTCTTATTTAGAATTGTTCTGCCATTTTGTTATTTACAAAAGATTGTTTGAGAGGATAAGAAGACTGGAGGCTACTTTTTAGTCAGATTAGGAAAAAAGTGAGTGTCCCAGGGCAAACACCTTCCTTTGAGGGTAGAACCAGAGCATATGAAGGGGCCTAAAGCTACATTTTGGGATTCAAAAATTAAATCAGTATTAAACTGTGAATCTATTTATGATAAGAATCATGGCTTTCAGGTACCTGGTGGCTCGGGCATTTAAGTGTCTGCCTTTGGCTCAGGTCATGATCCCGGGGTTCTGGGATGGAGTCCCACATCGGGCTCTGGGATCAGTTGGGAGTCTGCTTCTCCCTCTACCCTTTCCCCCTACTTGTGATCTCTCTCTCTCTCTCACTCATTCAAATAAATGGAAAAAAAAAGAATCATGGCTTTCCTCTTCATATTTTTTTAAAAAAATACAGTACCTGGTACAAAATAAGAGCTAAATTACTATATGTTTAATTATGTCTTTCTTTTTTTTCTAATTTTAATTCCAGTATAGTTAACATACAGTGTTATATTAGCTTCAGGTGTACAATATAGTGATTCTAATTGTGTCTTTTCATATTAAAAGGACAGTCTTTGGGAATCTTGAGAAGGAAAAGGTTGTGATTTTACCCCTGGAAAGCACAGCGAAAACCTTTAATCTATTATTTTTATGGAAAAAAAAATTATTCAAAGTTACACTATTATTATTCCTCCACAGAGGGTGATATTTTGGCAAATAATAAACCACCTCCATTCTCTCCCACCACCGGAATAAATCTACTTGTGATCCATCTCAGAGGTGGGCCAAGGCCCTCTTTCAAATAGAATCATAAAGTCTCCCCCTGAAAGCTACAGAAGAAAGTTGTCTCCTGGGTTAAGTAGGCACTTCTTTCTGAAATTATATCTCGTAAATGTGTCCCAGAAAAGCAATATTATTGCCTGATTATCACATCTCCATTTTATCATGCATTTATCACCACTTACTGTGTTCCCATATCACCGTCTTAGGCACTACTGACAGTTACAAAGAATTGCGAAAATATACCTTCTGCCATTGAAGAGCTTATGGTCTAATAAACAACCAGGAATGTTAACACAAATAATGGAAACTAGTGAGTCTCAAACCCTTTGGTCTCAGAACAACTTTACACCATTAACATTATTAAGGATCACCAAAAGTTTTTGTGTAGGTTTTATCTAGATCTGTATCATCTATCAATCTAGTAGAAGAACTAGAACAGAAAATTTTAATACACAAGCACACATCCCATTAGTAATAATGTCATCACACATCATGTAGCCTCTGGAAAGAATGAGAATGAAAAGACCAATAACATTTTCAAATTATTATAAAAATTGTTTGATCTCACAGACTCCCTGAAAGGAGCACTGAGACTCTTAAGGGTCCCCAGACTCCATCCTGAGAATGTCTGCACACAAGCATATTCATCATCAGACATAGCTTTGAAAGAGTGATGGAAAACAATGATGTGAATTTCACAAAAAGAAAAAATAAAGAGATCTAAAGGGGTAGAACCAAATGTCAGAAGTGTACAGAGTAAATGCCATTTGGAGTAATTAGCAGGCTCATGAATATGACAATCACTCTACTGGTTGCACTGTTATGTGATATAGCTTCTTTCCATGCCTTATTTTTGAAATAATATCACATTCCTTGGAAATTATTCCAGAGAAATGAAATTTTATGTCCACACAAAATCCTGTACACTAATGTTCATAGCCACTTTATTTGTAATTTTTCAAAACTGGGAACAACCAAAATGTCCTTCAATCCTGAATGGTTGAACAAATCGTGGCCCATCCACATCATGGAATATTACATAGGAATAAAAAAGGATGAACAACTTGGACGGATCTCCGGGTGAAAACAATCAAGTTTCAAAAAGTCTAGTAATGTATAATTCTGCTCATATAACATTCCCCAAACCACATAATTATAAAGATGGAAAAGCAATTAGTGGTTGCCAGTGAGAGGGGATCATGTGAGGAAGGGAGCAGGGTGAGAAGTGTGACTATAAAGGGTAGCAGGAGGGAGAGCTTTGTGTTGTTGGAATGGTTCTGTGTCTTGTTTGGGTGGTGGTTACATGAATCAGCATATGCGGTAAAATGGTGTCCAGCTAGAACACCCATTTTACCAATGTCGATTTTTATGAATTTTGATATTATACTATACTATAGTTATCTAAAATATAACCATCAGGAGAAACTGGATGAAATCAGAAACTAGACCTCTCTGTACTATTTCTTCAACTACCTGTGAATTTATAATTATTTTAATATTAAAAGTTTTCTTTAAAAACTTCCTTGAGCTAGAGACATCAGTATGAACTCATGTTTTGTTTTGTTTTGTTTTTTTAACAGTTTAAGATAGAGATGGCTACATAAAAAGTATTTGTAGATATGTGTCTGGTTACGGGCTGATTTCTATTCTTCCAAAATTCATGTGTTGAAATCCTAATCTTCAATACCTCAGAATGTGACTGTAGTTGGGGACAGGGTCTTTTAAAGAGATAAGGTAAAATGAGGTCATTATGGGCGGGACCTAAACCAAGACTGGTGTCCTTATAAGAAGAGGAGATTAGGACATAGACATACAAAAGAGGGACACCATGTGAGGACACAATATTAGAAGGCATTTCCTGAAAAATTTCACATCCTCTAAAACTGTTAGGTAGAAGCTAGGCCTGAGCAGGGGAAGGAATGCCCAGGGACAGAGTCCCAAGTCCCTGAAGGGGAGTAATAGAGACAAGAGCTGGAGGCAAGGATGATGATAAATAGCTACACACTAAAAGCCCCTGGCGTGTGTGGGGGGCGGGGTGGAGAACAGCATCCTGACCTTGTGGCTTCCAAGAGCCGGGGTTGACCTATCAAGGGCCACAGGTGCAGGGCATGCATTCTCCTCTTCCACCTGTGCCCCAGGGTAACCCCTAGACTCCTTATAATACATTTGCATTGCGGTGTAGCCCCTTCCTCCCCATGCCACTGAGAAAGGCTGACCTGATGGTTCCAGTATAAAGCTTGTAGAGTCAAAAACTCCCCCTCCCAACCTGTGGGAGGAGTTTCCCCAAATGATTGGAAGCAGCCTCCATTAGAGACCATGCCACTCTACCTGGCAGCTATGCCCAGCCCAGAGAGACCCAGCAATATCTAATCCCAAAACCACCTAGGGCCCAGTTCCACTTTGTGGAAGCTGCCTGATCTCCCGCCTTGAGAGTGTACTTTCTCTTTAATAAACTGCTTTTTGCTTGCTACTTTCCTTCTGCTGTCCTCATTCAAGCGCGGGTCCCCACGTAAATCTTCTCATGGGGACTCCAAGGACTGAGATTTCCATTCACATAATGCAGAAGTGTTAACAAAACAGCATTCCACATGTAACAAGGTACAGGGGGAAATGGCATTAGGAGCAGAAAACTTAAAACTGGCTAGTCTGGAAACCAGAGGTATCAATAACAATCTTTAAAAAACATTGCACAATTGAAAAGACATGCCAAATCTTTAATAAACAAGATAATGCTACAGAGGGGTGCCTGGGTGGCTCAGATGGTTGAGCGTCTGCCTTCGGCTCGGGTCATGATCCCAGGGTCCTGGGATCAAGTCCCGCATCGGGCTCCCTGCTCAGCAGGGAGTCTGCTTCTCCCTCTGTCTCTCTCTCTGTCTCTGTCTCTCATGAATAAATAAAAAAAAATTTAAAAAAAAGATAATGCTACAGAATATATAGGACGTTACCTTTAGAAAAAGTGATAGTAGCTTGAGGGACATGGGTATGAGAAAGGGTTGAGGCTGATATAAATCGTAGAGGCAAGGTAAATTGCACGAAGACTGGAAAGGACTCACTCTTATTAAGCACTTGTAAGACAGAGTATACAGTCACATGAGCAAGAGGAAAACTTGGTATGAAATTGCAAAACTGGGCTCGCCCATGGCTTGCTGCTTTCAACCCTCTTACTTCATGTTAAGCTGCTGTTAATTGGGGGTACAAAGCATTAATGTGCTCGGAAAAGCCATAAACCGTGGAGACCTCAGCACTTTGCTGACACCATTCCCCTATTTATGCATCCCATATGAGCTAATTTTGTTATTTCTCATTTCAGAGACACACATTGCAGCAAAACAAACCAGACCTGAAGAGATTTCTCTTTGTTCCCTTATTCATCTCTCTTTGTTCCCTGGTGAATAAATCATCTAGTATAGTAACTATTTATTAAATTTTATCATTTTCAGGGGCGCCTGGGTGGCTCAGTTGGTTAAGCGACTGCCTTCAGCTCAGGTCATGATCCTGGAGTCCTGGGATCGAGTCCTGCATTGGGCTCCCTGCTCAGCAGGGAGTCTGCTTCTCCCTCTGACCCTCCTCCCTTTCATGCTCTCTGTCTCTCATTCTTTCTTTCTCAAATAAATAAATAAAATCTTTAAAAAATAATAAATCTTAATAATTTTCAATATCTAATCAAATTTTCACACCTTATTATATAGGGCCATAGTTCATTTCAGACACAACATATTTTTTAGGGTTAAGTTTAGAAGAACAAGATGGCTAGTAGATTGTCCCATCTTCTCCTTGGGGTTTCTTGTGCTATTGAGGTGTTTTGTTTTGTTTTTAATATTTGAAAAATATTTAGACACACAGATATGCCCCATTCTCACCCATAATTTCAGGTTTATCCAAGTAACTTTCAAGCCCTTACTAAAGTGAGTTTGAAACAAAAGGCTTTAACATTTCATTAGTCTTGTTATGTGCTACAAAAGATAACAACTTTTGTTCTACCTAAATTAAAATTTTACACAAAAAATAAAATTGCTATACAGTTATTTTTAACTTGTTAATGTGTTTTTATACCTATTATTTAATCAGAAGTAACTACTCTCTTAGAGGGTCTGAACTTCCCTAATAATTAGTCCTTGGCTCCTCAATGTGAAAATTACTTTTTCAAAGAAAATGATTTCTTATGGCAGCATTTTATTTCAATAAGTCCATTCTCAGCTAACTGTTGTCATCTTCAGTTACTTTGGAAGTCCAAATGTTACCTTTATGAGTTTCCTTTCTAAGTTCCTTGACCTTTTAAAGTTGTTTGTTTTTTAATCCCCAGACAGGTATACTTCTTTTCCAGACTTTAATCTCTCCTTCTCCAGAAATCCACTTCTCTGCTTCATTAAGCCTCTCTGTAATATCCGGAATTAAATCGCATACCTCATTTATTGTTGTGCTTGCGGATTGCTGTTTTTCCCCCTCTTTTTAATGCAGCACTGGAAATGACTTTGAAAGAAATGACCTAAAGTTTTCATCATTCAATTTATTTTTTTTAAGATTATTTATTTATTTCTTTATTTGACAGAGAGAGACAGCAGGAGAGAGAACACAAGCAGGGGGAGTGGGAGAGGGAGAAGCAGGCTTCCCGCGGAGCAGGGAGCCCGATGCGGGGCTTGATCCCAGGACCCTGGGAACAAGGGTTCGACTGAGCCACCCAGGCGCCCCCATCATTCAATTTATTTTAACTTTTACTTCTAGATAATTGTGGAATAAGAAGTTGTTTCACCTAAAAAAAGGGGGAAGTTGTCAAAAGCGGTGGGGTCGGGGAAGGGCATGGGCAAATATTGTCACCTGCCAATAATTGAAGGGCTTTGTCACGTGAGGGAGGAATGATATTATTCTAGAGAGTTTTCAAGATAGAACCAGGCCCTGACAAAATAAGCTATACCAGAAACATATTTCTACTCAGGCTGTTTTAGAAGCAATAAGTTATTCCCTTCTGAACGTACTTATTTGGGGGATTCCTGAAATGAAGGAGATATTTTACTGAATGAGTTTATAAACCTGTATCCACACGAAAACTTCTGGGAGGCTTTGGCTGAAGGTCTAACCCAGCAAAACAGAATCATGTGGTGGGTTAGAACAAAGACCAGGAGGATGAAGGACCCAGCTTTAAGTCCCAGCTGCGCTGGAGGCAAAGTTGTTTGATGTTAGCAAGGATTTTTTACCCTCTCCCTGTCTCCTGTCCTCATCTATAAAATGAGAATGAAATCTTGTCACAGAGCTTTTGTGAAAGTTAAATTAGTTAATATGTGTAAAGTATGCTGACAACTCACATGCATTATGTGTCACTTATATGGATTTCTTCTGTGTTCTTTTAAAATTTTTTAGAAATAAGGAATAAAATTTGGGTAGGGTTATGATTCTGAAAACAGCGCTCTTCGGTTGTCCATATGTACAGAACACATTCCATGAAAATGCACAAGATCCACAAGGGTAAGGACATTTTATTTGTTCATCGATGATTCCCAAGCATTAGAAACAGCTAGCCTACAGTAGATGCTCCATAAATAGGTATTGAATAAAAAAATTAAAGTGCCCAATTGTCCCACATTTTGAAGAACAAATAGCTGTATTTAGAATGATTCTTGTTTGTAATTATATCATTAATGATTACGGATTGTGGGATCATGATAATTCCATTCAGTCTTAAATAGAGGTTTTCTTTGTCATAACCAGGACATTTAAAATACAAGTCCTGGAAGTCAGGAACTATGTCCAATTTTTCCCTTTCTTGCTTTTAAAAAAATCTGTACTAGAGTGTTGTATGAAAGGAGACAAGGTTAGCACTCCCCAGACAAGGAAGGAAGAAGACCTCAGGCCTGACAACACACATACTGTTAAGGCATGGCCACCTACTTTGTGGCATCTAACTATTATTTGTTTTTTGTTTTTTTTCTAACTATCTTTTTTTTAAGAAACAAAACAAATGAGGGGCCCCTGGATGGTGCAGTCAGTTAAGCATTAAGAGAGTGGGAGAGAGTACAAGCAGGGGGAGCAACAGAGGGACAGCGAGAATTAGGCTCCCCCTTGAGCAAGGAGCCCAGTGCGGGTCTTGACCCCAGGACCCCGACTACGACTGGAACAGAAGGTAAACGTCTAACCAACTGAGCCACCCAGGCACCCCATTCTTGCCATTTTAAACATTGGGCTGATTCATTTGGTAGAGAGTGTAAACACTATGGGACACAAACCAGATATAGAGCTGGCTTATAGTAAAAAGGCTTAAGAATTTTTATTTAAATAGTAACAAAAGAAATTATAATATAATCTGAACACTATAAACCATGTATCAGTTATCAAATGGTCAAGGAGTAACCTTGCACTGATTATCTTGGTAAATCCTGGCATAGGTCTAAAATGTGTGGTTTTCTACTATGATTCCATGACTGAAATCTATCCCAACTGGATTATGACTGTTCTCCCATCCCTCCTACTTCTTTTTTTTATTTTTTTTATTTATTATTATTTTTTTATAAAGATTTTATTTATTTATTTGACAGAGAGAGACACAGCAAGAGAAGGAACACAAGCAGCAGGGGTGGGAGAGGGAGAAGCAGGCTTCCCGCCAACCAGGGAGCCCGATGCGGGGCTCGATCCCAGGACCCTGGGACCATGACCTGAGCCGAAGGCAGACGCTTAACGACTGAGCCACCCAGGCGCCCCTCCCTCCTACTTCTTGATGGATTCTATTTCACTCCACCCCCGATGCCAAGGGAATTATGCATTTCCAAGTAAAATTAAATAATAAGTTTGAAAAACCAGAAGTCAAATGTACAAATTGTATGGAACTTTTTCCATTGAACCTCTGAAAATTCACATATGATACCACAAATTAACATTTCACAGTTGCCTGAACAATCATTTTAATGTAGTTAACACAGAGATGTTTGTCCCTGAGCAAGGGTCAAGATGGAGATTGGGACATCTTAGAAAATATAAGGAAGCCACTCAAAAATATTTCTAAGGCTTTGGCTAAACTCTGTGGGTTTCTGTAGGAACCCCTCATTATTTAGGCTTTGTAGCATAATGGTTACAAGAACAAGCTTTAGAATAAAAAAAAGACCTGGGTTTACTTTTTCATTTACTGTTACTTGAATCACTTATTTATACTCTCTAGGTTCAGTCTACTCATCAGTAAAAGGAAGATGTTAATCCTGCTCTGTAGAGTTACTGTAATGGTTAAATGAGATAATGTATGTTCAAAAAGCATGTTATTATTAATAATCACACCAACCATTCATAATATTTATCAATTTATTCAAAAAAATTTAAGGAGCACCAAATATGTGCAAGGCACTGAGTTTTACCCTAGTGATGCCGACAGGGATTCCTCTGACTGTAGAAGGAAATAAACTTTTAAGGAAATGGTGCAATCAAGTATGTCAGATTGTATGATATAAGTCTGCCATGGATTCAGTGAGAGCACAAAACTTCAAGTCTATCCCAGGAGGTGGAGTCATAAAGAGGCTAACTGTATTAATGTCCCAGCAAGGGAGAAATGGCATACTCCAAGGTATCACTGAGAAGAGTTTACCGTAAAGACTATTTACAGAGGTATGGGCAGGGTTAAGAGAACCAACAAGGATGATGAAGGCCCCGAGGATGAACAAGAGTGGGAAGAAGTATTAAACCCATAGACCGGTTTTGTTTCCAGTATCAAGGGAGAGCTGTAGCTATGGGAGCTACGGCATCAGAGAGAAGAGCAAAGCCACTACCAAAGCGCAGACCAGCAAGGATGAAAGCATGCAGAAGCGGAGGGAATAAATACCCAGACCTCTTTCTCCTCCTGCCCTCTAATCTTCCGGTCAATGGGGCCTCCCATTGTCCAACTTCAATTGCAAGCTAGAGCTCAGAGTTGCACAGTGATGGAGGAGACGTCCCACACCAGCCCCTGGGCCACAAAGCTGGGTGAGAAGCAGAACTGGAGGGGCAGAGAGAAAATAACCAGCACACTCACCGTTGATAGGAGCCTGGAAATTTGAGTAGGTGTGGCTCAGTTAGGAGGGCACTTTAGCAGATAGCACAACAAAAACAAAAACAAAAACACGGAAGTGTGAGAAAACAAAACATGTCACATTAGTGGAATCGGAGTGTGGGAGGCAAGGCCAGAGATGAAGGAGAAGTCAAATCTTGGAGGGCCTGGTATGTCATGCCAAGGCACTTAGACCATACTCCACATAACGAATAACAGACTGTGTCTCCCAAATGACAAAAGGAATCTATTGCTAATTAAGTCCATGTATGTGTGTGCATGTATATTTTTTGTGTATGGCTGAGAACAGATCATATTGAGAAAAGAGATTCTTTGTCTATTTCCCTACTTGAGACTCTTGGGAACCAAGGCTGCTAATACAAACCACATATGTTATGGAGGACACCGTACCATTCCTAATTATTTTAGGGTAATATATTTAGTTACACACTAAATTAACACTAATTGAAGTTGGAAGAGATTCAGAAAGCAATTAAATACTATTTGGAATTGAATGGTAAGGTAGGATATGTTGTTCTCTCAATACAGAACTCATGTTGAATGATTGCACTGAGTTAAATTGACATTTTTCCCCCTGAATTCCAGCAAGCAATTCAGTCTCCTTCACTTTTTTCAAATCACATGGAAAGAAAAGGAAAGATGCTAATGTAAGTATATTTCCTTATTTAGATTTGCCCTTGCATTAGCTATTTAGACTAAAAGCCAAATTAATCTTATGGTGAAGCCTACAAACTCCAAAACACATATAATGAATCATCTGTTTTGCTTCTTTCCTAATCTTGTCCGTGGAGATACAAGAGACCTACTCAGAAGCTTGTTTGAAGAGCAAATTGAAAAAATAATTTTTCAAATGAGCTCTTATACACTGTACCTATTGTTTTTTTTATCCTGTTTATGTCTTTTGTGTAAAAAGAGAGAGAGAAAAATATACTAATCCAAATACACGTATTATAATTCACAGCAGATACTTTTGAAATTTTTGTTTACAGTTGGGACTCACAGTCTGGGGCCACAGAGCAACATTTAATCCTTACCTCTAGCTCCACTGTCTACTAAAACCTGAATTAAAATCAAACTATTTCTGGATGTTTCTGTAAGTATGTTGTATAATTTAAGAGATTACCAAATTAAAACCAACCACCTGACTTTATCTTGGCCTAAGTCAATTATTATTTTTTAAGGTTTCAAAGGCAGCAAACTAGCTTAATTCCTAGGAAATATGTGACAGTATGCAAAATTCTGTTTACCTTATGTAGATTTTGGAATTGAATACAATTATGTTTTAATTAATATCTTTGCATATTAAAATAAGTGTGTGGCTTAAAACTCCAACCTGGTAATTTATCTTCTCAAAGATTTCTTGAGGGTTTGGCAGGAATCAGAGAAATAATTAAGTTACTACAGGTCTCTAGTGTACAATGACAATTTCAGAGAAAGATTTGCTCAGTCTCATGAGGGAGATTTTCTGTAGGGAATAGAACTAAGAATTACAACTCAGAGGACATAACTACGTCAGAGGGGAAAAGGGAAGATTTTACTTCAAAAGGAAGATGATTAAGGAAAAGACCAGCTTCTCTGAAGCCCAAGGAAGAAGGAGACCACAGACATTGAACTCATAGCTCATTTATTTTTTTTAAAGAATTGTTTATTTATCTGAGAGAGAGAGTGAGCACATGCACAAGTGGGGGAGAGGGAGAAGCAGACTCCCTGCCGAGCAGGGAGCCCCATACCGGACTCAATCCTAGGACCCAGGATCATGACCTGGGCCAAAGGCAGCCATTTAACCGCTTAACTGACCGAGCCACCCAGGCGCCCCACATAGATCATTTTTTAAATATTAAAGGATTTAATCCAACAGTTACAAAATACTTAATTACATTTTTTTAAATATTTTTTTAAAGATTTTTATTTATTCATTCATGAAAGACAGAGAGAGAGAGAGAGAGAGAGAGAGAGGCAGAGGGAGAAGCAGGCTCCCAAGGAGCAGGGAGCCCGATGTGGGACTCAATCCCAGGAGCCCGGGATCATGACCTGAGCTGAAGGCAGACGCTTAACCATCTGAGCCACCCAGGCGCCCAATACTTAATTACATTTTAGACAGAAGGATATTTCTATCCCTTGAAAACTATTAAGTTTATTGAGAGAAGTCAAATAGTTTTAAAAAGAAGTGTAAAATTTTAAAATAAAATTTTTACTCACACTGTGGGAACAAAGAGGAGTGTGTTAGGGTGCTGGAAGTTTGCAGGGAGAGATGATTCTTGAGCTGAGTCTTGAAAGAAAGGAAATGGCTTGCAAAGCAGAGAGGAGTCAGCTACTTGTGCTGAGAATTTCCAATGGGGGAAATGTGATTTCAGTGTGACTGGAAGGTAGAGTGGGTAGGGGAAAACCATGTCAGGATGGGCTGGAGAACGGTCCTGATGCAGCCTGACAAGGAATGTCAACATCATTTCATATGTGAAGGTGGGCCACTAGGGATTTTAGGGAGAGTAGGGGTTTGTTACAATTTGCCTTTCAGAAATATCCTCTGGAGCCATATGGTCATTTACTAAGATATTTCCTGGCACTCTCCCTTTAAAGAGGAGAAATATCTTAGTAAATGATGCACAGTGGTCATAAATGATATCAACTTGGAATATTGACAATTAATTGACCATTATTAAGTAATAACTTCAAAGTTTTTGACTTGAGAACACCAAGCTCAGAATAATTTTTAAAAGGAGAGTTGGGGGTGGATTTTATAAATTAGAGCTGCAACACAAAAGAGAAGGCACACACTACTTAGGATAATTCAAGGAAGGTTTAACAGAAGGACTATTTACAAAGTCATGGACAGGGTATTGGAGAATATAACAGGTAGCTCAGAACCCAGGGGTGAGTAACAGTGTAGTTGCTACCCCTGGTATGGCTGAAAGATGAGGGGAGAGAGCAGCCACTGGAAAGCCAAAGGGGAGTATTGTGGGAAAGTGACCACCTTGAGAGGAGCCATGACCTTGAGGAGAGCAATGACTTTGGGTCAAGGGTCACCACCAACCTAAGCAAACCTGCAGGAAAAAAGCTGGAAGAATATATACCTTTACCTCACTCTCCTCTCCCCTTATCCCATCTCCTGCCTGGTTTCCTCATTGACCAAACCCAATCAGAAGCCAGAAGGCAAGAGGAATTTTGTTATGTAGACCATACAGAACTGCCTCCAGGAGCAAAGAGTAGGGTAGAAAGATGTGGAAAGTGGATGTAGAGGAACAAATGGAAGATATCCAGCAAAATATACTTTTTTTGCCCCTCAGTATTGCCTCTTCTCCCACATCCGTTTGAAAAATTCCTGTCCTCAAACGACAGTATACACGGGGTACCATCAGCTACTAACTGATAGCAGGATGCAGTCAGTTCTCTCAGACTGCCATCTCAACTTAAAATGTTGGCCTCTACTGGTGTTTTTCAAGTAAAGTAGCAGAGAGAAGGCCAATTATAGAGCATGAGTATAATTGCTGCTAGTGTGTGTGTGTGTGTGTGTGTGTGTGTGTGTGTGTATGTACAAGATCTAAGCTGGTAACACTAACTGCCTTCTTCCACTACCCATTCCATGTTCCCCTTACTCTCTGCCAGCACCTCAGTCTGATGGGCATCTTAACCTGGTAGGGTGACCCAGACCCTCATTTCTGTAGGATACAAGCCTTTGGTGGCCTTGCCCTTATTCAATTATCTCAGTTTTCCATTGTAAGGCTATTGGAAAACAGAATATTAAGCAAAAGGGAGTGCACACCCCCTAAAAGTAAATGCTCTGGATTCCAGACATAGTCCTGTTCCATGGTGCAGGAGGAACCAAATTTTCTCCAGTAATCAGTTCCCCAGAGAGTACAAGGTCAAAATCCTATGTATCATCTCTCAGACCGGACAACAGACAATTACCAAGATGTTCTCTGGCAGGCCTGTGGGTGGAGGAACTACTCTAATTCCCCACCAGAGGTGGTGCACAGCCTCTGGAGGGAGCTGCAGTCAGGACTCAGAGCCCCCCCCGCCACGCTCACCCCTCTGTGGGTCAGCCGTGCTCTTCCACATATCTGTACTCCTAGCCTAGAAGCCTCCAGCTGGAAGCCTCTTTACTGGGACAGGTCTCAGCTGAGAAATTGTTCAAGTGCCTCCGCCAAGACCTCTTTATTAGGGGGCCCTGAACACTTTTCTCCCCTCTGACCCAGTATTCAAACCCTTTCCACAATGAGCCTTGCCCCCTCTCCTCCCCACCTGTAAGAGTTTTTGGCTCCAGCTCCTTCAGGAATGACACAGTGTCCTTCCCTTCAGCCCCCGACTTCTGCACTGATACATCTGACCCTTGCCCAGTGCCCCTCCATGGAGAACATGGAACACTGGAGAATTGTTACCTGTTTCCTGTTTAGAGTCTTGCTTATACTTTCACAATAAGTGATAGAGTCTTAATTATTTTCAATTTGGCTCATTGTCTTTCTCGACCACCTTGACATCTGGCAGCCCTCTCTCTCTGCCAATAATAACCTCCTCCCCTATCAATGCTGTTAGTCCCTCGTCCATTTTTAACTATTAATAGACAAATAACCACAATCTGATAAACTCTGCACCAGTTGGCAAATAGTGCTAGTCAGATCAATGTTAATAACGGTTAGACCAAGTTGGTGAGCCTGTAGCTACTGTCCCTGCTGCTACTGCCCATTAAGCACACACTGGGCTGTCTGGAGAAAGGCACTGACATTGACAGAATGAGTCATCTTGTCTACCTGATTATTACGAGCCTCTTCCACTACGAATGGTCTCTGATGAACGTTTATATGGGACACAAATATTTTCATGCTCTTTCCATTCCAAGAAATTCATCAACGTACTTCTCCCCAATTTCTTTCCAAGTTCCTGAGTGTAAAAACCTATTCTCAACTGCTCTTGAATTAATATAGAACTACTTCTCAGGCCATTTTTCCTTCCACATGAAGTGGGCAACATAGGTACTGCTCAGGTTTGAGCTGATTGGCACTGGGATTGTGATGCAGGAGCCATCCATGTCTTCCTGTTGCAGGATACCATGCAGACACATTCATATGCTGTGCCCACATCTTCTTTCCTGGTAATGCATTATAGAAAGGATTGAAGGAGAAAAGGAAAACCAGTAAGCAGGCACCAAGGGAGCCTGGGCGACTGGCTCTGCTTGGGCAGTTTGTTGTACCTTCTGGACCTACTTGGGTCTAGTTTCATATATACCAGGCATTGGCAAACCACTGCTCATGGCCCAAATCCAGCCTACCGTTTGTTTTGTAGCGTGCATCTTTGCAAGCTGAGAATGGTTTTTACATTTTTGAATGGTTGGGGAAAAAAATCACAATATGAAATTCAAATTCCAGTGTCAATAAATAAAGTTTTATTGGAACACAGCCACAGCCATGCATTTACGTATTGCTTATGGCCACTTTTGAGCTACAGCAGCAGAAACGAACAGTCGCAACAGAAACTGTATGGCCTGGAAAGCCTAAAATATTTATTATCTGGCCCTTTATAGATAAAATTTGCTGACCCCTGATATATGCTACTTCTATTTTATAATAGAATGCACTGTGCACATCCAATTTTATGGTTCAGTGGATCAGAAAGCACAAGTTTGGCAATTTGGATATCCTATGGTCAAGCATTCAATCTGTTCCAAGACCAGCAGCCAGTCAAGTATCTTCTTTCCTAATGAATAGTTGTTGGCAGAATAGAATACAGCCTTATTCCAAAGCTCTAGGGTATCTGTTGTGATTCTGCTGGTGAGGCTTGCCAGATGCCATATAGCATCTCTATCGGCCACCAGCAGATAGAGCAGACCATCGGTTTTGCTTGGCCACAGGGTCCACATGGAAAGACTGCCTGAACTGCAGCCTGAACCTATTTCAGAGCTCTTTCCTATTTCAGGTCCCACTAAAAACCCATTTTATGGGGTTACCAATAAATGGTCTGGTACAGCATGCCTAATTGTAGTTTATGTTGCCTCAAAACCCAAAGAGGACCACGAAGCATGAGAGATAAAAGGTACAACAGCCTCTCTACAAAGCAAATTCATCATTTGAGGACTCACTGTAATTTTTCTTTTCTTAATACATATTATTGATAAAACAAATCAGTCTATAATGTTTACTTCAAAACTATTAACACTGGTATGATATATCCTTTGCGGTCCTAATTGTATAATTCTACACCCAAAGTTATATTATTGGTAGAATGGCAATACCATTGTACTGGGTGGCAGGGGCGAAAATGGTTGACTCTGCTCCAGGAAGAGAACTAAGGTGTCTCTTTGGAATTTACCCCAAACTTCCTCGGTGACTACGATGTCTGAGTGGATGACCAAGAGAAAAGGCAAGAACACTGCCCAAGCAGTTCCTGTCTGACAGGGTACCTGCAAAAGACAGGGTTCGTCTCTACTGAAGGGATTTTTCTTTGACAGCGAACAGGGAGGATGCTAATTCAGAGTTTACTCTTATTTTTATCCTAAGACTTAGAGGAGTTGTTCCACCATTTTACCAACTGATATCTGGTATGTATAACTTACAAATTTCTATTTCTGTCATTTAAGCAACTAGCCCATTCCATTTCTTTTAGTAGTTTTTTCTACAGGACTAAAGGTTGAGAAGTAATTTATAAAGGAAATTTGTAAAGGAAAATGTTCCCAGCCATGTGACTTTAAGGTTACCTTGAAAATATTTGTCTTCATTTGTCTTCTTGAAGACCATGTTTCCTTAACTTTCTATCATGCTCTTTCCCCCACTCACTAAATTTGGTCTGAGTCTGTATTAAGGGCTACATTATTGTCTGCTGACTTCCAGAGAAACTGCTAAGCACCAAGAAAGAAAGCACTTAGCTGCTTTTAGTCATGATCAACAGTTTGCTCATAAGAGCCTAAAAGGATCAGAAGGGGGTGGAGGAAGGATATGGAAAACCTCTAATAGATCACCACAGGACTTTTGAGTTTGTTTATAGAGAGAACACCAGTAATAGTGACTGACAAGTAATACTCATAATTGATGTTGCTGTAATTCTAGATGGGGTGTAATAGTATGTATATTTAATGTACAATATCTTTATAAAATTTATGTCACATCCTACTCTAATGCCCCTATAAACTGCTGTACAGGAATAGAAGGAAATGATACTTGTGTTCTCTTCAATCTCTGTCTGGGGCATTAACCTGTGTCTGGGGAACTTCTCTACTCATTTGTCTCTGCATTGGTTTGGGAGTAGCCCTGAGACCACTAGGTGGTATTAAGTAAATAGTATTAGCTAGACATTTAACCCATATAGACAAATCTAACTTGTTCATTGTTTTTGGATAACATGCTTTTCTGAGGGGGATGGGAGTTAATAATAACAACAATGGCTACCCGCCATAGGATGGGCATGATCTTATTTAACCCTTGAGGCAGGTATATTTATTCTTGTTTTACAGTTGAGGAAATTATGGCCGGGATAGCTAAAGTAACTTGCTCAAGAGCATTTAGCTAGGAGGGAATTAGAACAAAGATTCAAGCACAGGCATATCTGACCACAAAGCCAAAAAATGTGGAGGAAATTCTTTATCATAATCATCAAGTACATTAATGTTCACTATCAGGCTTGGAATTCCCTTCAATTCTCTCATAGATTGTAAGCAACTAGAGGACAGATCTGTGGCCCGAGTATCACACCAAGGAATGCTCTGGACAACAGACTGGGTGATCATTTAGTATAACAAGGCATAATCCCTCCTTTCCAGGTGTTTGGATCCTAGGAGGAATATTTATTTGTAGAGGTGAACATGTCTCAACTAAAAACAATAGTGTACGTTCTGAGGTAAATAGTATGATCCAAAAAAGACTCCAAGGACAAAGTCTCCAGGTGTCGGCTTCATTATGAGCTCAGTTTTGTTCTAGGAGTAAGGGGGGGTAGCATGGTCAGGTAAAAAGAGCATGTGAGTTAGTTCCACCTTCCTCACTTACTGAATGCCTGGCCTAGCATTAAGGCCTAGGCCTTAATTCAGTGGCTGTCTTAACCACTTTGTTCTTACTTTTCTTATACACTGAAAGGGATTAATAATTCATACTTCATAGGATTATTATGAGAACCAAAGGAAAAATGTCTTTAAATTTTCTTGCCCAGGGTCTAAAACTTAGTAGATGTTCAATAAATATTTACACTTAATTTTTACTCTTTTAAAATCTAATTCAAGAAAGATTTGCTGACACTTCTATTATATATCGTGCAACAAATATACAGCAGATTTTTAAAATGATTAAGAAACAATTCTCCATAAACTAGAATTGGGACAGATAATGTAAATAGCTACCTGCAATGTGATTAAAAAAAAAAAAGTCCTGTCTCAACATAACGGACAAAGTGGGAACACAAAGAAGAACAGTTAATTCTTCCTTTGGGATGCCAGAAATCTTGTGCAGAAATGAAAGAATTTCAACCTGCATTTGAAGGTAAAGAAAGAAATGACATGAATTTGCAAATTTTTCAGTACAGGTAAGGTTACGTAATGTTGATTTGCATGATGACCTCCAGCCATCTACTCATTCAAACAATTATTGAAAGCCTTCTATGTGCCAGGCACTGTCACAATTTACCAGGGTCACAAAAATGAGAAGACATGGTACTTCTTTCGAGGAGCTAACGGTGTGATTGATACAGGGGGATACTTTATATATTCTGAAATTTCCTGTCACTTACTCCTTTGTAAAGTATTAATAATATACTTGAGCATATTTGTAAAAATGGTCACTGAGGCCATAACTCAGATCAGTAAAAAAGTACAATAAAAATTCTAGCAATGTTCCCATTCCTTCACAATAATTGATGTCTTAAAGAAAAAAATACCTTGTACATTTCCATTGTTTTACTTTTTCCTTCTTCCCTCCATAAAATTAATAGTTCAGTTCAGGTCAACTCTTAGGCTTCAACTGTATGCACTAGATAGACAAACATGTATAAGATGTGTCTGCCTTTGAAAAGTTTACAATTTAGTGAGGGTATGAAATCATCTATCTGTGTAGGTTATGGCAAAATTCCTTCCCAAGATTTATCGTCTATGAAAACTAAAGGGGAAAATAATAGAAAGCAAAGTAGAATTTATTAAATTGTTCTTTTAGTGTACCTGCAGAATCATTTCTCCCCTAATTTCTGCAGGCACACAAGAAAACCAAATTAAGTGTTGGATTTATTGCCTGCTTTGGGCATCTTGACACATTACTATATAAACTTAAGTCTCTGTTTCCTTGGAACTGTTAGACAGAGCATCTTGTATTTCTCACTAAGAAGTTTTATACCGAAGAGACAATGGAGATTAAGGCTATAAACAAATTGGAATGGCTGAAGTAAACCTAGCACTTTTCCACAATAAGACAGCTCTCTCCTGCTTCTCAGATCAGACTGTATTTTTTGAAAATCCAGCTATACGTTGTTGTTAAGATATACCCCTAAAACATGATAGCACAGAAATATATAAAGAAAAATGGTAGAAAAGATATATTAGCCAAATACTGCCCGAAAGAAATCTGATGAAGGATATATATATATATCAGAGAAAATAGAATAAGACAGGTAGAGATAAAGATGCACAACAGGATAGTCAAGCCACCAAAATGATATGACAATTATAAACTTTTATGAGCCTAACAACAAAACAAAAACTTCAAAATGCAATTGCAAGTAGGAATTGATAAATCCAAAATCATACTATGCAATTTTAACAAATCTCTATCATATTATTATTTATATACCATTTATATACCATTTATATACCATTATTATTATTATAGTCATATTATTCTCCATACCCTTTTATTATTTGAAACATTTCATAATAAAATTTTAAAAATAAAAAATCAGTTTACTTATGTAATCTTTTGCTCTTTTTTAAGATTTATTTATTTCGAGAGAGTGAGAGAGAGAGAGAGAGAGAACACATGAGAGTGGGGAGGGCCAGAGGGAGAAGCAGGCTCCTTGCTGAGCAGGGAGCCTGATGTGGGACTCGATCCTGGGACTCCAGGATCATGACCTGAGCCGAAGGCAGTCGCTTAACCAACTGAGCCACCCAAGCACCCTAATCTTTTGCTCCTTTTATATTCATTCCCTCTCCTATCTTTCTCCTCTCCTACTCCATAGCTGTAACACAGAGGTCCCAGGTTCTACCAGCTTATGTACCTATGAAGTTTTATCAATATTAATACATTTCACCTCCACCTGAATATCTGAAAAACCTTAAATCTTCTTCAGGTTACTCAGGAAATTCCCAGGGATATTTTGCTTCCTTTATTCGAGTGACTTAAGCCTTTTGAGGGAGGCTTAGCCAGAACACCCAGTTCTATAAGGTAACAGAGGTTGACCAGAAAGTCCCAAAGCCACCTTAGGTGGGAAGTAATTTCAGATTATGACGAGTAAATGATGATCACAGGTATCTTTCATTCAATTAGCAACACACCGTCCAATGGATAAACTCCTATTTCTCTTAACCCACCCTACTCGAGGCATAACACAAGCAAATTCCCCTGGGATCATGGCCATCGATTCTGTTCCCATTCGTCCTGCTCTCTGACCCACACCAACCCACAGCCTGCAGCTCCGCAACCCAACCTAGACCCGACTCAGCCTTGCAGATAAGTGAGAAAGGTGGATGATGTTCTTTCTGCCATAGCCCATGTGAAACAAGTTTCTCTTCCGAGATAAATGTGGATTTGTCTTCAATCCAACTGGAGCAAGTCATCTAAAATATGACAAAATCTAGTATTAAATAATTCTTTGCAAGTACTTCAAATAAAATCCTCAGACCTCTTAAAATGGTCATAAATTGTTCATGGTGAGAATTAAAGTTACTTCACACTGCCTTTATACTAAGGTACTTAACAGCTATATACATACACTTAACGACAAAAACTTTACTATATTAATCGCTGACTACCTTTCATTCCTTTCTTGAGTCTATGCTAAAACATAAAACAAAGCAAAAGATGAAAGTGAGGGCTCTATCCTTAAGCTACTATAAAAAGCTTGCTTTTTATAACTATTTTAAGGTAATAGCATGATGTCTCTTTAGGGCACAATGGAGATCCAAAGGTACGTGTAGATTGATGGGTACGAATATTACATGGATACAAAAGGACTATATTCGGCTAAAGAGGACCAAAATGGTGGCTGTTTAGCATGTTACTTTATCAAATCCTAAATAAATTGTATTTCTGAAATTTCACATGTTAAAAAAAAGAGGTAGAAGAACAACTAATTTTAAAATGACTTTTATAGTAATCCAGGAAAATCTCAATAATATTTCATAATGAAATACTAACCCAATCTTTCTCAGTATTGTCAGGTGGTGTATAATATAGTCCATGTTGTTGGACCAGTAAACGTTTCCATTTGATATGAAAGGGAAAATGTGAAATATTTGTATGTGAGTAATTAACATGGAATATTTGTTGGCTTAAATTAGCTTCTCTATATGTTTGAAGCAATATTCCCACTGGTATATATTACAGGTGATTAAAATAAATTTAGGGGGTCTCAGAAACCAGTAATGGATTTCTCAGGACATAGGAAAATTTTGCATTCCTGTACCCACTTCCATGCCAGGAAAAGAAAAGAAAACTTATTAGCACAAATTTGATTTTATCTTATGATTTCTCTTCCCTCTTTCTTCCCCCCATCGCTCCCTCTCACAAACCCCCCTTCCTCATCATCTCCCTCAAGGGTTTCTACTTATTCTTCACTGTTGCCATAACCCCCAGTGACACAGTTCTTTCCCAGTCATAGCTCAGTCATCTCTAGTAGGCTTTTTCCTCAGGCATCCCACAGTCCTCTATCTCTTTTGTTCCACCTTGACCTTCCCTCTCCATGTTCCCATTTTCAGGTTTTCTCTCAATTCCTACCCTATCTTTTACCTTCTCTATCACTTTTGTCAGAAAAGTAATAGGACATTCTCCTCTTTCCTTCCTGGAGAGCCTGAGATGGATTCATCGCAGAAGATAGTAATCCTATCATTTTCATTTTTTATACATTGACCACAGAAATGTAAAGACAGTAGAAA
Organism: Callorhinus ursinus; assembly: GCF_003265705.2. Classification (NCBI taxonomy): domain Eukaryota; kingdom Metazoa; phylum Chordata; class Mammalia; order Carnivora; family Otariidae; genus Callorhinus; species Callorhinus ursinus. The sequence goes on from NW_027397073.1 coordinate 39,461,727, forward strand.
AACCCATATTGCCCAACTGCACTCTTGTTTTCTTTAATCCTGAGAAAGGTGGTGTAGAGGCTCCTGGCTGGCTCAGTTGGTGGAGCATGCGACTCTTGATCTTGGGGTTGTGAGTTCGATCCTCACGTTGGGTGTAGAGATTACTTAAAAATAAAAATCATATTTAAAAAATCCTGAGAACGGTGGTATAAACTGCTCACTGAGTGTGTGTGTGTTGGGGGGGGTCCCTGAAAATCAAAGATACCAAATCTCACATTTATATCAATGAGACCCAAGAATGCATACTTCAAATAAAAGCAAGTTAAATACACCAATGAATACCTTGGCATCAATGAGATTTACTAATAAAAAGAACTCTATTAACTCTTCTTCTGGATAGAATTATGACTAATATGAAAAGGTCAAATGCTTTATTAAATTACTTCCCTCCAGATGTGGGATTTGCTTTTTGACATTGCACAAATCTAGTAGCAACACTTAATTTAATGAAATCCTGAAAGTACTAAATAGACTTCATCAGGATTTTATATTTTTACATGAAATAAGCCTTAAGTAAGTATTCTTGTCCTCTGCCTACTGCTTCCTGGTTTGATATGAACTGGTGACACTTTTGGGGGCAGAATAATAGAACATAAATTGATAAGATCCCATCTGATTTCCTCAATGTCTGAGTAAATACAAATAATATTGGATGAGTCTATATTTTTTAACTAAAATCTACCCCCCGACATCGGGCTTAAACTCACTACCCCGAGATCAAGTGATATACTCTCCTGGCTGAGCCCGCCAGGCACCCAGGATGATTCTATATTACAACAAAGTTTAAAAAGAAACTCTCTAGACTCAAACGATTTTGAAGTCAATACCTTCCCCCACTATTAGAAATGTAAAATGTTTAATATTGAATATGCATCCCCAGAGAGTTCAATTCCTTCCTTCTAGTTGAGTATCACTGTATTAAAAAATCAACCCCCGAATATGAGAAGCAATTGAAAACCACATTACTTGTCCTTACAGAGAAGTATAGATCATAAAGCCCAGATCAAATGAAATGGAAAAGACCTTGGGAAAGACACATGGCACCAATATTTAAATTGTCTAGGAATGGTGATAATTTATTCTTCTTAAAGATCTCTAAGGAGGAAAACTTGGCAGTGTCTTTTCATGGTCTATACAGAGATTCACCACTTCAGGGTAGAACTCCTTAAGCTGAATAAAAATTTCCAAATTTTATGCTATCACAAATAAAGTTTTGGGTTTGATATATTTATACATAAAAGTTCTTTTCTGTAGTTAAGTTAATTTAATTAGGGCGGTTTTCTGAAAATTAAATTGCTGGGTAGGCATTTAAAGCCTCATTGAAAATAGCCAAATATGTAAATAAAGACCAATTTACATTTCCACCAACAAGATATGAGAAAGTCCATTTCATCCTGTCCTTGGCCATTCAGACTGCTCCTGAGGTAAAAAAAAAAAAAAAAAAAAAGCTTTGCATAGAAGTAATCTACCAAGTCACTAGCATTTATCAGGAATTGGTGTTTTCATCTTCCTTTCTTCAGATGGTTTGGAGAGTATAAAAACTGGGAGTGTTGTTACCGAGGAGTAGCAGAAGAGCTAAAAAAGGGCAAACAGCTTACTCTGAATTCTGCATCATTTGCATCTGTGTGATGGTCCACATATTTCAATTTATTCAACAAATCTTTGTTTCTCTATTACCATATTCTAAGCTCTGTTTTAGTCTCGAGGAAGCAAAAAACAATATGCGTTGTTGTTCTCAAGAAGGTTACAGCTATAAATGAACTGTTTATCTAAATAGTATATGGCAGAAGTTAAAAACAAACTTTGTACTGATCTATGGTAAATAATTCTGGGGAAACATCTTTTAAACTCTTTCTATTGTTGATGTGATTTCAAAATCACTATTTCAACAAATATTTATTAGCACCTGTCATATGCAAGGCACTAACTTGGGAGATGAAAGGGATATAGGAAAATATACAAGATATTAAGTGTGCCTACAGGGAGACAAATCTCCTTGGGTCTCCAATGTTTCTGCATGCCTTGTGAGCAGAGGCATTGACAGATTTTGTTTTGGATCATCTTTTCAAGGATGTTTATACAGTGAACAGGCTTGGAAGGTAAAGATAATGTCTCCTTTTAGAGCAGAAGGCAGTTTCTGTAATGCCTAGTATAATAAGAAAGAACATCTCCCTCTGGAGAAAAGGAAGGCCAGGTTTGCTTGTCAAAGATTTGCTTCCCTCATCTCAAGGGTTTTTTGCTATAACATAAACCTACTATGTATGTAACATCCACCTGGGTCACTCTGAGTCCCTGCATGGGACTTGGGACAAAGAGAATTAAAGTTCATGCTACCTGATATACTAAGAATAATTCTTTGTCTCTGATCCAGGAGTCTCCTGTCTACTGCCAACATCCATGAAGCTGTGGCAGACTAACTTGTTAGCTTTCAAGTAGGTAAACTCTTAAACCTTCACGGTTCTTGACAGTGCCATCAAAAAATGTACTATTTAATAAAAATGTAAGAAAAGCACATAGACAACTATACTGTGTTATCACTATAATAACGGTTATCCAAAATACTATAGAAAAGAACAAAACTGATTCTGTCCAAGAGACAGTTTCATGTAGGAAGTTAAGAAAAGGAACTCATATAGTAAAAGGAAAGCATAAATTATCCTTCTATTCCTATTTCTCTGGCCATTCTTTCTCAGTATCTTCTCTGGTTCCTCCTTTGTTGGAGTCACCCAAGATTCTGTCATTGTCCCACTTCTCTTTGCAATGTATGTTCTTTCTTGGGAAATTCTATCCATTCATATGAGTTAGTTACCAAATATGCACGTCTGTCTCTAATTTCTTTCCAAGCCCCAGCTCCCTGTTTCCAATTGCCTACTTCACATCTGGATATTTTACAGGTGACTCAAACTTAACATGTCCAAAATTGAACCCATTCTCTCTTTCCCTGATGTACTCAATTGTCTCTTCCTCCCCATAACTGTTAATGGAATAATCATTCCTAGGGTCTCAGGCAAGAAATCAACAAAAAGTTCTCATTGCTAGGTAGGCATGTCATCAGAGCAAAGAAAAGCTAATTTATTAGTATCAGCCTGAAGTAAACTATGCTACTGAAGCCTGTTACGTGTTGATACTGTCAATAAAGACTTTAGACTTGGGAGTTGTCCTGTCCCTTCAAAGTGACTGCTTTATCTCTATTGCAATCTATTATTGGTTGACGTGATAGTTCAATATTATTATTCATTTTTTAAAGATTTTATTTATTTATTTGACAGAGAGATAGAGAGAGCCAGAGAGTACAAGCAGGGGGAAGGGCAGAGGGAGAGGGAGAAGCAGGCTCCTCATTGAGCAGGGAGCCCAACGAGGGGCTCGATTGCAGGACCCTAGGATCATGACCTGAGCCGAAGGCACACTTAACTGACTGAGCTACCCAGGCACCCCCAGTATTATTATTCTTATTTCAAAGTTCTTGTTGGCTCCTCATATTTGTCCCTGTGCATTACCTATATGCCTAGTCAAACTGGATTGTACACAGATCACCTTGGTGTCCAATGGAATCATCATCACTTCTGGAGAGTTGCTTCACCCCATGAAGTGAATTAATAAACAAGTTCTGAGAATTTCACCTCTTTAACAAATATCTTCTCTCTGTTTCCTTTTTCTATCTCTGGGAATACTTTATCCTGGTTTAACCCTTTATCACCTACAACCAGCTTCTACTACCTCCTACTTGTCCTGTCTCTTCAGTCTGAATCTCTTCAAATCTAGCTTGTATACTCTTTCTATTCAAATTTTCTTTTCAAAATTCATACCTGACTACAAATCCTCTGCTTAAGACTCACCCCCCAATATCAGTAGCTCCAATCACTAACACCACAGATCATTTATTATAGGTCCTTCAAGATAAAGTTCAAGTTTCTTCATAGGACAGACAAACCTCTCCATGATCTGAATCCTGTCTAACTCTCCAGCCTCATCTTAGCCACTTCCTACTTTAAATCTCAAGATACAGCAAAACCAAAATGATTAAGTTCCTCCCATATAGTATGCTTCTTCTTGCCTCCACACCATTTCTCATACTGTTCCTTTTCTCTAGTATTCAATTCCTAGTCCTCTCCCCATGCTCTGTCTTGACTTGGAGACAGTCTATTGCATGTTTCTCTAGTACGTCATCTCTTCAAAGAAGTCCATGGTGTTCTCATCCAATTCTTTCCTATGTAAGAGGATCCTGCCTGCACTCTCAAAATACCACTACCTATCTCTAACCCTTAACACACTGGATTGTAATTACATGTATTTATTGTGTTTCTGGCTCCTCCACTAGAGTAAGATACTTGAGAGCAAGAACTCATCTTTCCATTCCTATTGGCTTGAACGGTAGCGGGCACATAAATATTCAATAAATATTTATTGAATGAATGGGTAGATGAGTGGATAGATGAATGAAGAGTGGGAGATGAGCTATGAATATTTATATAGAAATTTAATCAAAGTACATTTAAAATTTTAATGAATGGAAAAATGGACAGACTACAGTATGGTGCTCTACTGAAAGGGCGTTAGTATGATAAACATACCAACAATAGGATAAGATCTGGCTGCTGTTCCAATAAATATTTTCTTTTTCTCCTGCTAATCTCTCCCTTTATTATTATTATTATTTTTTTAAGTAAACTCTACCTCCAATGTGGGGCTCAAACTCAGGACCAGGAGATCAAGAGTTGTATGCTCTACCAACTGAGCCAGCCAGAGACCCTAAGCCCCTGATAAATTAGACATATATAATGGATAAAGTAGAACATAGTTATTATTTTCAAATTGGTATCTTTAGCCCCTTTTTAAATGGTAAACGTAAAGCGTTTATAACACTGAAGTATATAATGAACAGAGTTTATATTAATATTGTATACTTTGCTCTCCTTCTCCTTCTTCTCTTTCTCCTTAGTGAATTCATTCCCATTTATATCAATTCAAAGAAAATGTCATAAATGATTTGTGTCCTTGGAAAAGACTGATGGTACTAAGTTCAGGTGTGACTATGAAGTATGTGACAGGGAAGGGAAAAGAAAGTACAGAGCACAGATGATACATAGTGAAAAATATTTGGAAAAGAGTATATAGGACTTCCAATTGTTGCTACAGAAGAAGTAGTGAACACAATGAAGATATTTTAATCATCTGAGATAAATAATAGTACAAGATAAATGTATCTCAAAATAGAATGTGAAGGGGAGCTTGGGAAGGAAAGCAGAGATATTTTTCACAAGTACTGAATCAGAACCTTTGACGACACCTAGAGTTTCCACAATCTTTCTAAAGGTACCTTCTTCCACCACATTAGCTTGACTAGTTTAGAGCAAAGTGGAACTTGGTTTTTCCCTTCGCTATGACTCCCTAGCACTTATTTAAATATCGTGTGATTTTGAGGGTAGATCAACTTAAGCTAGATATGTTTTATCTTTTTATATTGTTAATCTACAAATGTAGATCTGGAACAGAAGCAGTCTTTATATAGCATTTTAATCAAAGTACATATAAATTTTTAATGGATAGACACATAAATACTCTCCTCCTGCTTTCTTTCTTTTTTTTTAAGATTTTACTTATTTATTTGAGAGAGAGCACGAGAGGGGGGAGGGTCAGAGGGAGAAGCAGACTCCCCGCTGAGCAGGGACTGGATCCTGGGGACTCTGGGATCATAACTTGAGGCAAAGGCAGTCACCCAACTGACTGAGCCACTCAGGTGCCCCTCTCCTCCTGTTTCTTATCTTGACATTCAGGAGCCTCCTACTGTACTCCTGTACTTTGAGAATTTTCTCTTTAAATTTGGCCTCCCCAAATATTTCCAAAGTTTTTCTTATTCTTCTGTTAATAAGCATTCTTACTGAATTTAGGAAGAATATGTTATCCAGGTTCATGCATCTCTTATTAAATAATCTTCTCCATGCATAGACTCGTATGGACTAATTGCTAACTACACTCAATTTTTGTCACTTCGTATTACTTCTTTAAGTATTTTTAGTTTTTGCCGAATTATGTAAAAGGACAAGATAACATAGTAGCTTTAATTTTAAAGCAATGGAAGTGAAAATTTATACATTTCTGGAAAGTAAATTGGAAGTATGTAAAAAAAACTTTAAAAAAGTTCATACCTTTTAATACAGCAATTCCCCATATGGGAATTATATTAAGAAAGAAAGTCACAGATATGCCCAAAGATTTATTTACAAGGATAGTCAAGAAGGCATTATTAATAATAGAAAAAATATAAACAATAAACATGGCAAATCATGAAGAGTTGGACAAATTATGGTATGTTCATATGATGGGAAACTATCCAGTCATTTAAAAGTCACATTTTGGAATACTTACTGACATGGGAAAACATTCACAAAATATTAAGTGAGAAAGGTAGACTACAAAATGGTAGGTTGGTCCCAGTTAAAAAGACGCACACACATACATGTATACTATAAGTAGAAGAATATACACCAAATATGAAGAGTGAGAAATAGTTAACTCAGGGTGTTGGGATTATAGGTCATATTTTTTTCTTCATTGGATTTTTCTATATTTAAAACATTTTATAAAAAAGACATTTTTTAAACACCATTTGGGGGAATTTTTAAATTTGCTTCTGAGGTGGGTGAAAGACAAATTCTTTAAGAAGTAGGTTTGAGAGTGAATAGAAAATAGTTAAATGTGATCTTAAGCAATTCTAAATAAATTACGGTGGCATGCTCTAGCCTTCACAGACCAGGAACCTGAATAATGGGAACAGTTAGGGAGGAAAAGCACATCCAGCTTGGATCAGGGTAGTCAAGTTATAGGAGAGGTGCAGCATAATCACAGTCTTCCTGTCTTTCTTTTTCACTGTTTACTACAAAAGAGGGGTAAAACCTATATGATGGTCTTTCTTTAGAAGACTTGTCAGCAGGGATCTAAAATCTCATTATCTTTCTGGAGAGAGGCTTAAAAACAGAACCTATCCATAACTGCCTCTGACATTAAAACTCATTTGAAGCTTCAAATCACCAGAATGCCAACCACAAACTTATACATATCCTGAAAAGATTTTGGCACTAGGAAATATTTGATAATATTAATTAATTTTGGCACTAATAAATGAAAGTTTTTCTACCTGTGCTTTGCCACATTAAATAAATTTATTAAGAAAAATCTAAATTATGTCATGAACTATAGACTCTACTAGGTGCAAAGAACCTTAGCTTGTCTACTTTATAAGTGATAAGAGCCAATTAAGCTATCTATTTCTTTAACCAATTCTTTAAATGTATCATTAAAAACAATTTATTAATATATGTAAAATAGTGATTAGTCAGTAATTGCACTTCATTTTAGTAAAGGATTTCTTGAAACTGCAGAGCTGTATAGCTAACCTATGAATCACTTAAGCACTCCTTTGGAAAGCCTTGCTCAAAATTTACAAAACCACACTAGACCCAGGACCACTACTCATTACCAGCAGCTCCTCAAACTGAGGTCTTGTGCTTGGTTGGGAGGAAAAACACCACTTACAAAGAGCTAGCTGCTTCCATAAACCCAAACTTATAACCAGTAAAACTATACACATACACACATACCCCCACGATGATTTTGGTAAATTCAATAATTAAATTATCATTTGCCTTTTCATTTCTGATTATTCTAGAATTTTAGAAGTTCCTGCTACTTCAATCATAATGTTCCCTCTTTTGGTGAACCGTAAACACCTAAAGCACAGGAAGAACTACTATTTAAAACAGTGGTTTTAACACGATAGGTTGCATACAGACTATAAAATTAGTGGGTCATGACTAATATTAAAAAAATTAAACATAAGGGCGCCTGGGTGGCTCAGTTGGTTAAGCGACTGCCTTCGGCTCAGGTCATGATCCTGGAGTCCCGGGATCGAGTCCCACATCGGGCTCCCTGCTCAGCAGGGAGTCTGCTTCTCCCTCTGACCCTCTTCCCTCTTGTACTCTCTGTCTCTCAAATAAAAAAAAAAAATTAAACATAAAAGAATAGATTACAAGATCAGGATGGAGTACACATTAGAAACCAAAAAAAGTATTATTTCGTAAAACTAATTTCAGTTATATATGAATGTGTGTATTGGCTTACAATGTGATATGTATGCTTTTTAAAGATTTTATTTATTTATTTGTCAGAGAGAGAGAGAGAGGGAGAGAGTACGCGTGCACAAGCAGGGGCAATGGCAGGCAGAGGGAGAAGCAGGCTCCCCATTGAGTAAGGAGCCCATGTGGGACTTGATCCCAGGACCCTGGGATCATGACCTGAGCCGAAAGTAGACTCTTAACCAACTGAACCACCCAGGCATCCTGAGTGTATATTTAAATGGGGATACAATATGTTGTGTATTGTTTTGAAAAGCAAACATGCCCCAGGATACCCAATTTGTAAACTAGGGATATTTTTGAAATAGTTTTCCTTAACATTCCTATATTGGCACTTGTAATATCTGTTATTTGGTTATCTATTTAAGAAAGGCATAACCTACATCAAAAGCAAGAAAGGAAGAGATGAAAAGTAAATTTCTGAGTATGCTTTCAAATCCTTCCTGAAAGTACCCATGTGGGATATGTTTCTTTATGGGATTTCATTTATCCATTTTCTCAATAAGCTAGATTAGATAGATAGATGAAAGAAAGATCAACTTATCTATCTATCTATCTATCTATCTATCTATCTATCTATCTGTCTATCTGGCATCTATTGAGATGGCCTACTAAATGCCAGGTGCTAGGGATGCAAAGATAATAAAGCAAGCCCCTCTGAGGGTAAAGTCTTAGTAAGGGAGACTACAAATCAACACACCATAAGCTAACAATATGCTAACGGTTTTAGTAAATGTTGTAACTGATAGTCTAGAGGTATATCTCCAGTTCAATGGCAAAAGTGCAGATCTTGATCTCAACGGAACTCAAATTTTCAGGTGAATGAACAAAATCGGGAGCCAATTTTATAGTAAACATTGTTGTTTTCTGGACTTGATGAATGAATAGTAATTGTTTATAATCCAAAGATGCAGTGACCTATGGAGTAATCCAGAGCGAGAGATGACTCAGCTTGTTACTCAGTTTGACAAACATTGGTTGAATACTTTCCACATGCCAGCCAGGGTGGTCGGAGCCAGAGAAACAAAGGTGAATAAAATACACTTTCAGTGGCCACGGTGAATTGCTGTCTAGTAGCAAAAGGTAACATAAAAACAGATCACACACCATAGTGCAATTAGCACAATTAGAAAGGGGTATTGCCAGGTACAATGGTGATACAGGAAAAGAAGTGGTCAGCGTCTTGGAGGAGGAGACCAGCATTTCACCGAAATGCAAGTACAGTAGTCCCTGCTCCACAGAGGATACTTATAAGACCCCAGTGGGTGTCTGAAAACCAGGGGCCATGCCGGACCCTCGAGCACTGCGAAATAATGTTTTTTCCTATACGTACACACCTATAATAAAGCCTAATTTATAAATTACGCACTGTAAGAGAGTAACAACAATAGCTGTAATAAAATAGAACAATTATAAAAACGTACTGTAATAAGCTATGTAAATGTAGTCTCTCTCTCTCAAAGTATTTTTTCTTAAAGAATTTATTTACTTATTAGAGAGAGAGAATGAGAGATAGAGAGCACGAGAGGGAAGAGGGTCAGAGGGAGAAGCAGACTCCCCGCTGAGCAGGGAGCCCGATGCGGGACTCGATCCCGGGACTCCAGGATCATGACCTGAACCGAAGGCAGTTGCTTAACCAACTGAGCCACCCAGGCGCCCTCTCTCTCTCAAAGTATTGTACTCACCTTGTACTGTACTCACCTTGCTTCTTGTGAAGATGTGAGATGGTAAAATGCCTGCATAAAAAGATGAAGTGAAGTGAGTGACGCGGGCTTGAGACAGCGACAGGCTGCGACTGACCTTCCCAGCCACGGGTCGGAAGGAGGATCATCTGCTTCCGGACTGCGGTTAACCGGGATACTGAAACCAAGGTAAGCAAAACCACGGATAAAGGGGGAACTACTTGTAGACGGAGCTGGAATAGAAGTTTCACAGGAAGAGAAAGGGAGAAAGGCATTCCATGCTGACAGGACGACGTCTTCAAGGGTGTGGGGGAACTACAGGAAGATACTGCTGCTAGATCCTAGGGTGTCAGAAGGTGGTCAACCGAAATGAGGCTGGGGAGGCAGACTCAGTCACATACAGGAAGAACTTTTTATATCATGCAGAAGGCTTTATATTATATTCCACAGACAAGGAGGATACAGACACCGTACGAGGTTTTAGTCAGGGAGTAACTTTTAAGTCAACTCTGGCAACGGTATGGAAATTAATTGAAAGGGAAAAGAGTTTAGAGACCTAGAAAATCACTGGGGCTGTGAACTTCGGTATCACACTTGACTGCTAGCCTATTATGTGACCCAGGACGTGCTGATATGAGGAAAACCAACATGTAATATTTTTATCTTTCAAAGCTGATAATACAGGGAGTTAACAAGTTATGTGTGTATAAACAATAGTTTCACAGTTGGGAAGCTGTGAAGTGTCCCTCATATGAGTCCTATAGTAATATATGCCTGATTCACCCTTGGGTTTATCAACATCATTAGATCAGCATCTGAAGAGCCATCAGGGTCACTGTCTGGATCTGCTATGTTGCAGGGCTGGCTCCCTGTGGAAGAAGTTAACTCCACAGACTCTAGATCTGAGGAGTGAGGTCTCATAGCTGGGAGCAGGCACTCGGGTTTCCCATTTGAGGAATGTTCCTCTACTCTTCGTTAATACAAACTGTCCTGCCAAAATCTAATCATTACTTCACAGCTCCATTTGTCTCTTCATCTTTTCTCTAAAATTTGCTCCATTCAAAGCCAATACTTCTTTTAATAATAACAGTAGGTACTTCCACAGCAGTTCCTATGTGTTAGGCACTATTCTAAATGCTCCACATATATTAAATGATTAAATTTTCATATCAACCCGATAAGACAATAACTATTATTATTGTCTTACCCTATTCAAGCTGCTATAACAGAATACCACAGACCGGGTGGCTTAAAAGGAATAGAAATTTATTTCTCGGGGTTCTGGAGGCTGCAAAGTCTTAAGATCAAGGTACTGGCAGATTCCATGTCTAAAGAGAGCCACTTCCTGGTTCATACCCCTAGTCGTCTCCCAAAGGCCCCGCCTCCAAATACCATCACTTTGGGGATTAGGTTTTAACATAAGAATTCGGGGGATGGGGACACAAACATTCAAATCTGTAGCAATTACCCTCATTTTTCAGAGGAGGAAGTAGCAAGTTGCCCAAGATCCCACATGAGAACAGAGGCACTAATCATATTTAAGCCATCAGGCTCTGGAGTTGATATTTTTAATCACCATAATGTGTTGCCTCTCACAAATCTCAATTTTACAAGGTACCTCGTAGGAAACAAGGGACTGGTATATGGAATTTTGCTTTATAGAAAACTTTTCTTGGCTACTCCCTTTTTAATAAACTACAAAATCCTAGAAGTTTTGTCCCTGTACCCAGTTGTTATGCCTTTATCTACATGGTTTGCATCGGTCCAACAATCTTAAGAAACATTAATTCCTCGTACCATGTCTGGAAGTGCAGTTCAGCTAGACAGAAAAATTAACCTTTCTTAAATGATTTTCCTTACAGGTTAACCAAAACTCTCTCCATATCACAAATAAGATCTTTCTGTAAGCATTCTCCTAGGACATGAAGACTCACATAAGAATTTGTAGCTCATTAAAGTGTCTTCCCTTTAATACTCAAGATTAAAATGAAACCTTTTCTGCAAGGTCAGCAATAAGAGCAAATCTAATGTAAGTTCTTTATTGATTAAAAAAAAGTTGACTGCATTAATCTTTTTACTTTTTATCTTGTCCTTAGGTCATAAGTCACCAATCCTTGCATGCGAGGGAATTACAGGAATTTTGTTCCCTGAAGCTTTCAAAGAGGATATCATAACAGCAGAAAATTATTTTTTTAAAGAAATCATTCTATCATATAAGGTTTCAGGATCTACCTAGTTAAAGGACCTCCACCCTGCCCATTCTTAGATGCTCCCTATGTCATTTTTGGAGTCTGAACTTTATTTCCAAAAATAATTATTTAGATCATGATGAGCACCGGGTGATGTATGGAATTGCTGAATCACTGTATTTTACACCTGAAACTAATATTGCACTGTATGTTAACCAACTGGGTTTAAAATAAGAACTTAAAAAATAATTTTTAAAACAATAATTTAGATAGAAAAAAATTAGCTGGCACTTAGCTCCTTAGGCTTTTTTGTTTTTATTGTTATTATTAAGTAAACTCTCCACCCAATGTGGGGCTGAACTCATGAACACCTAGATCAAGAATGGCATGCTCTACCCACTGAGCCAGCCAGGCACCCCTAGCTACTTATGGTTTTTCAAAATTCTTCTTCATGTGAACAAAATCTTAGAACTTTAATGGGCCTGTGATTCTGAGTAAAATAATATATTAAAATATTTCTCACTTTTCCCCAAGACTTTTTCAAAAAATTGATGTGCATGACATAGAGGTCAAACCTTTCAGGCAAAAAATTTTGTGAGGTGGCCAATGCTTCAAAGTGAGAAGACAAAGGAAGGTGGGTGTAGAACAATCTCCATGTTTTTCTTCAGTTGCTAATGGAGTGGTTTGTTCATTGGCACAGACCTAAGTCAGCCCACCGAAAGGCAGCAGGGTGCTTTCAAGTCCCCTTGGGTGGGCGAAGCAGGTGCTTGTTCTGCCTTATCATGCACTAAACACTGAATAAGTGTTGAAAAACAGAAAGAGTTGATATGCAACCCTTTCACCTCGCACCCACTCACCTCTGCTAGTGTAAAATAATGCTAAAAAAAAAAAGATTAGCACACAAAGGTCAGGATCTGCTTAGATAAAGAGGAACTCTACAGCCACCTTTACCTTCTGAGCACTGCGAGCAGGCCACGCGCAATACTGGGGGAAACAACGATTTATCATGGAGAGTAAACTGTGGATTTGAATCCTAGCACTGCTGTGTACAAGCTGTGTAATCTGGCCAAACTACATAATGTCTTGGTATGCGTATCTAGAAAAAGGGAATTATCCCAACCTTAAAGACTGGAAGAGAATTGAGAAAAGCATGTGAAAACAGCTGGCCCCAGGAGGCTCCAGGTAACCTAGTCTGCTCTTTCCCTTGGCGTGTTTATGGGGGTTGGTGACCTCACACCCCATGGTCTCCAGCATCTCGTTCGTCCAACGAAGGTACTGAACCGAATGGTCACCCTCCCTTCTGTGGGCACTGATCACTCATCATCACCTCTCTCCATCTCGGTGCTTCGGCATTTTCCCGGCTGCCTAGCAAAGTCTAGACTGGTAGGATTAACTTCCAGCTCCATTGGTAGAGTTGTGGGGTTGGCGGAGAAACGCCAAGGAGTGCTCCACGCCTGCCTTTTCCCTCCTGGTCTGTCTGTGACACTCTCAAGAGGTGAACACCAAAGAGGTCCCTTTTGTGGCCCGTATCAGCAACTCCAGAGGCAGGGTGGGGAGTAGCAAGGGACAGTGCCCGACGCCACGACTAGGAGAAAGATTCCCGAGCTCGCTCCGCTCCTGCTGGGCTCCGGGATGGGCCCTGGGCTGGGAAGGAGTCTGGGCGCGCAGTGACGCCCGGGAGGCTGCAGGGCGCCGGAGCGGTCGGACGGGGGAGCGAGAGCTAAAGCTTGCAGAGCGCGCCGACCCACAGGCGTCGGCGGCCGCGGCCGGGCGGCTGACGCCCAGCCGAGCCCGCCGGGCCGCGGGAGGCGGAGGCCGAGCGGGAGGCGGAGCGGGCGGCGCCGGGGAGGCGGAGGCGGAGGCGGCGTCTCCCCGAGCTGCGCAGGCGTTGCTTGTACCTTGTTGGTCAGTGCTGGGAGCGCTGCTATGGCGTTTCTCAGACCCGCGGCTCCTCCTCACACGCTTGAGGCGGAGGGAAGGAGGGGTAAGAGGAGGAGGAGGCGAGCGGGCGGCCGCCGCAGCTGCAGACCCGGGGCCAGAGAAGGAGGCGGAGCGGGAGCCGCCGCAGCCACCCCGGCCGCCGCCGCCCGCAGCCTCTGGGCTGCTGCGAGTCCTCTCCGGGCTTGAGGGCACGCGGGGCGCCCTGGCCATGCCCCGCATTGGTAGCTGAGCCGGGCTCGGGCCCCCTCCTTCCCGGCCGCTTCAGCCGCCGTGCCCCCGGGCTGCCCGCGGCCGGAGTGCCCGGCGCCTCCCGCGCGCCCCAGACCGCGAGCGCGAGCAGTCGCGGCCGCCGAGGCGCGGGTGGTGGCCGGCGGCGGCGACGGGAGCGCGGGGCAGGAGGAGGCGGGGAAGATGGACCCGGCGCCCTCGCTGGGCTGCAGCCTCAAGGATGTGAAGTGGAGCTCGGTGGCCGTTCCGCTCGACCTGCTGGTCAGCACTTACAGGCTGCCCCAGATCGCGCGGCTGGACAGCGGTGAGTCCCGGCCCGGCCGCCAGCTCAGGGCAGACCGGCGCGGACCGCAGTCTCGGCGCTGATGTGCGCGGGTGTGCTGGGGAGGGTGGGACCGGGTGGGGAGTGGGCTACCCGCCCCCGCGCCCCCGGCGCTGGAGTTGGCCGGAGCGGCTGCCGCAGCCCTGCCGCGCTGCTCTCAGCTACCCCCGGCAGCAGCTAGAGATGTGAAAATCAGAGCCCTTACAGTGTAATTAAAAAGGACGCCTTAAAAAAAAAAATCAACATTGGGAAACCTCTGCAGATAGTAATTTTGGAGGCGAGCTGTCCCTCCCCACCCGCCTGCAAGAATTACTCGACCTGGGAAACCCTGAAGAGTTATCTTAGGCAACTTACTTACAAAAGCATTGTGCTTTGGGTGGCATCTTTATTTTGGATGCTCTCCTTCCCCCCCCCCCCCCCCCCAAGAAGCAGCAGATTTAAGAAGAAAAGCTCCTGGGTGACCAATGAAAGGGATCACATTTCTCAGAGACCTTTTATTACAGCTTGTCTGTTTTGTTTAACCGAACTGAAAGTAATTTGGGGCTGAGTGTAGAAAATGTTTTCAGCAGAAGTGATGGTATGCTTAAGGTTAATTATTAGCTTAGCACATTTCGAGCCTGGAAAAAATTTAAGTCTCCAAAACCTATATTGATTAGGAACCTGAGCTCAAAACTAAGATATGCTTGTATTTCCTGAAACTGACCACCAGAAATCAACCAAACATCCCCCAGCTGTTCGCTCTGCAGTGTGACATCTGCAAACAAGTGCATACTGTCAAGCAAGTAGACCCCTTTCAGTTTGCATTGTAACATGTAAGGTGGCAATTTAGGTGTGTCTTGTCTTGTGTTTTCACATTAACTTCAGTTGATTTGGGCTTCAGGTAATTTTAGACTGTTTTCAGAAACATGGCTCTGCCGTGGGGCTGCTGGAAAGCACTTGGGCCCAGGTTGGCAGGTGAGCAGATAGAACTGTGGTCACACAGGCCAAGTCAGAAAGAAGAGCACTGAGCAGAAAGATGTCATTTCAAGTCACATGGATTTGGGTTACTCCTTTTTTGGAGTACAAGGGTGTGTAACATGAGATGTGTAAATGTCCAAAGGCATTTTTATTCTTTCTTATCTGTGGGGTTAGATGAGACATTTGAAGTACTGATGTGAGAAATAAATGCAAGAAAGTTCATGAAAGCAATCTTGGCCATGATTTCTAGCCTTGTTTGGTTGGACTTGGTAGTGGTGGGAATAAACTAGGAGTTTGCAAGCTAGTAATGAAGTGCAGATGAACCCAGGAAGGACAGGTGGTGTGTTGAGGCATTTCTGCTTGCAGTGGGATGGGAAAGTGTTCCTTGCTTTAACTATGCCTGAATCTGTGTGTGTGTGTGTGTGTGTGTGTGTGTATTCATATTCACAGTGTTTCATTTCCTCTTCTGCTGTGCAAAATTGTATATATTGGAAGGTTTTGAATCCTCACCTTTTCCAACCTTCTCTCATCACTGCAGATTGCCAAAACTTCTTACCTAGGCAGAGAGCATTGATGCATGTGGTATAAAAGTCACCCAAAAGCTTCATTAAGTTGAAAGTTTAAAGAGGCCGAATGTCAGTTGCAGGTAGAACTTTTAGCTTTATTATCTGCTTTCCTATGCCTGTCATTCATAAGAAGGATCTGAATCAGCAGTGTACTCATCCCACACTTCTTTTTAAAATTAGGACGTGGGTTGCAAGTCCTAACACTGTGTCCTTTCAAGCTGTGGAATGGATTTTGATCATTGTGTAATTCCAATTCTTGATTGTAAATATTCTCTTCTTACCCCTTGAGAATCAACAGTGGCACATACAAATTTGGAATCATAGCCAAATACTGCTTTATACCTTGTTTCTTTCACTTAACAATTCCATCTTATTTAAATTTTTTCTTGTCTTTAATAGCTGCATACTATTCCAGGGGATGGCTATACTGTATAATCTAGTTCCCTATGGTGGACATCAGCTGCTCCATTTTTTTACTATTACAAGTTGTGATGTAATGAAGACCCTTACCCATAAATCTGTTTGTTTGGGCTGGTATATAGTCCTGCCTTTCTGAATAAACTTGTGAATCCTTTTTGAGTCCTTCATATACATTGTCAGATTGCTTCAGAGTCTAAAGGTGATACTCATTTCGACTACCATGAGAATTGTGGGAGTGCCACTCTCCCCACAGCCTTACAATATTAAATAACCTTAAAAAACGAACAAACAAACAAAAAACTTTGCTAATCTGATGAGGGGAAAGTGTTAGCTTTCCAATTAAATTTGGATAACCTTTAGAGTATCCAAGAGTCGATCATTGATGCCATGCTTATTTTTAATCACGTTTCACAGCAATGCTTAGAACGTATTCAGGACATGTCGCCATATTTATAAAAGCTGTAGGTGAAAGCTCAAGTTTTGTGCAGTCCTCATTCTGTGTCCTTTTGCCAGTTTTAGTACTGCAGGTACATTTTACACACACACACACACACACACACACACACACAGATTCCATACTTGACATGAAAGGTAGTCATTTTCCAAATCACTTATTTTAAGAGACTAGAAAGAAATGGAAAAACATGCCACTAGCTGACATGATGCCAAGAGAGAACTATTGGCTAATTTTAAACAGTCATTAAAGAACATTAAACATCTAACTTCATAACTGTAGACTATTGAACGCCTACTACATGCTGTACGTTTCTAGGTGCTTGATGCATATGGTCTCAAATTCTCAGCACCCCATTTTAAGGACTTTGGGAACCTGAGATTCAGAGAAGTTGAGTGACATACTTGGTAAATGTGTGGAGTGGGATTTTCAGCCAACTTTCTGACTCTAAAGAAAGACCTTTTATCTCAAACTTCACCTACTCGTACTAAATGGGAGCAGGTTTAAAGTAGGTCTAATGTCTACTCTAAATAGCCCCACTGTCTCTCTGAGAGCTTGAGGACCGGAAAGTCAATATTTTTCAAACAGTGTAGACACCGAGTTAAGTGCTGGCCTCATCCATCATATTTAGACTGCTTTCTGCTTCCCAAAGGAGTGGCTGACAAGTAGTAAGGGGCAGTGGGGAAGAAGAGAGTACGAAATCAGAAAAAGAAGGAAAAACATGGTATCTGAGGGCTTATGTACATAGATGGGCCTGTTGAGATTATTCCTCAGTACATTTGCCATACTTAAAAATTAACACAGTAAGGAACTCTCCAATTCTTTGCGTAATGGATGTTATGTCTGAAATGCCAGTCAGATAGACACATTCAATATTGCATCCCCAGTGGTGAAATTTGTCATCGTATGATAAGAGAAATAAAAATAGTGAGCCTTCATGGTATTGCCTCATGAATTTTTCTGGAAAACACAAAGAAAAGTACTCAAGAAGTAGCAATTCTCCTTAGGGAGTAAGATACAAGCTCATCAGCCAAGGGCTAACCCCATCAGCAATGCAGTTGAGATTAGATATTTAACATGGTCATCAGCCTTAGAAACTGTTGGCTGTAGAACCAGGTTCAACAGATGTGTTTATGACCAAGAAGAGGGTGGAGCAAATGCTAATCCCCACCCCATCTCCAGCCCATCCTAGCTCACAACTAGATAGGTGGGAAATTGTTCATTCTTTGTCTCTTCAGTTATTTTGCCTTAGAAAGGCTCCAGTGGTTGGTCTATAGCAGCGTTCTTCCACCTTTTTTGTTCCTGTAGCTCCTAAAAAATCCTGTAGAAGTCTGTACCCTAGGCACATTTTTAAGCTGATTGCTAAAACTTTTCCTCTTAGGTTTAAAACAGTTGCAAAGGATGTCATTTTTCAGCATATTATAAATCTTGACCTTTTAAATTCTTACATCATTAAAAATATTTTAGTAGGTCTATAATTGATTCCTAGTATCATTCATTTTTAAAAGCATGAATAAGTTCTTAAACAGTTAAAATCTTTACACCTTTTTTCTCCTTAAATTCAGTTTCGTTTTCCTTCCCTTACAGAATTCTATCCCCATCTAATATATTTTTATGCTTGAAAGTGTCTTATTGATCACTCTGTCATACTTTCTGTAACAAAAATACATATAAATTGAAACCCAATATTTTATATTTCTTTTGACCTTAGGGTTCTTCATATTTGAATGTTCCCAGTTGTTTGAAATGAAGAATTGGAAATTATCTGATTTAGAAAAGGCCTTGCAGCCCAGATGCTAAAGCCTCACTCCTTTACATGCATTAGCGTTTTTATTTGTTTCTTTGTTGGTCACCCTGAGGTCTTTACACCCTGGGGTCATGCAGTTTAGAAAGATCTAAAGATGCATTGTTTCTGTAAAGTGGGTGAAGGGTCTTTGTGACGGGGAGGTGGTGGAGGACAGCTTCCATTCATCCTGGGGTGGTGTCCGTCCGTCATAGCCATGATCCCAGGCAAATCAATTTTTAGACAAGAGAATATTGAGAAGTTGGGGCTCTGGAAATTGACTCCCCTACAGCTATGATGGTAAGTATTGGTTTTGCATCAAGTATGTACCGCTGTTTGAAGAATGCTGGCCTCCATCAGTGAAAGATGAGTTCATGGCCCTGTTTGCTGAAAGGAAGAGGAATACCAAGCCTGTATGGAAGAAAAAGATGGTAGAGTTGGAGGCAGCTGCAGTGATGGATCAGCAGCAACCTCTCCTTTCCAGCTGTGCAGAGGAGTCAGAGCCGGTGCTCAGCCCCAGGTGTGTTGGCACTGTGGGAGCTTGGTCCTTGCTTTGTACTGAAGTGCTTCTCCAACTAGCATGTAAGTCCCCGGAAGGCTGAAGGAACAGAGACGTGAACACTGAACATGGCTAGGCTCCATTTGGCCGTTTGCAGATGTCAGAGGTGTTTCTAGATCTGTGTTTTATTTTTGAAAATAAGTTCTCAAAATCTCCATGATTGATGTGTGTGTGTGGGGGTAATTTTTTTCTAAATTAACTTAGTGTCAATCTTGTTCCCAGAAGATATGCTTCTCCATGGCTTCATTTCCCCTGACATTCTATATTGTAAGAGGGTACATATGCCCCAGGGTGGAGAGACAGTAGGTGAAAGGATGCTGGATTTGGAGCCTAGAAAGCTCTCCGCTCAGGTTCAGGGGCTGCCATTTCATAGTTACGTGCCTTCGTGGCACCTTTTGATTTGTAGAAATCTCATGCAGAAGAAGATGTACATTATACTGGTCCATGTATCTCATGGTTACTGGTTAATTTGTTTATTCAATCAGCTAATATTTAGTAAGCCCCTGCTATGTGTCAAGCCCTGTTATAAGTATGGGGACAATAAAACTGAACAAATCAGGAATCTCTGTCTTCATGCAGCCTGCATTCTTGTGTATCTGCTTACTATAAGAGTTAAATGCAAATATGTGAAATACATGTGTATTGCAAAACAGCACACATACGTAAGATTGGAGTAGTGGAGGTGTAGACCAGTTGAGAGGGAGGCTTCAAAGTATATCAGAAGTGCACTGAAAAATACTTTATTATTTTTGTACAGCTAAAGATACTGAGGGAAGCACTCTGGGTGACTTTAGTCTATTTCCTTCTGAGTATTTCAGATCTGGTAATCCACAGGTTATAAAAAGGTGGCGTTAAGATCTTTATCAGAGAGAAAGTGTTATGAACTAACTAACCCAAGATTGTATTTGGGAGCGACCAGAGTAGGAAGTTAGGAAAGAAACTTTTAGCTTAATCCAGCATCACATGTAAGTCTGAACAAATGCTACCAAGACCCTTGAATCTTTTTCTAGTAGATACTCATCGCTACTTTTACTGGGTTGATAATGATTTTCTGAGCACTTATATAACTGTTAGCAGGAAAGGAGTGCCTTGTATAACGTTATATACCAGGTGGGTGATAAAGAAAGCCTCTTGAATATTCTTTCATTATATACCATATTCTTTCACTTTCCTCTAGTTACCACCTGTTCTAATTGGCCATGCCTACAAATTAATGAAAAAAGACTAGGAAGGGACGTTCTGGGCAGTGATAAGCATTCAGACCCACAAGACAAGATTTGGACAGAGCTCCTTCAGTGCTCTTGGTTTTCAAGTAAGATGGCTTTTTTGGAAGCCTTAAGTCACTCGGTCAACTGTAAAAGGAAAACTGGTTTGACCGTTGTGATCGACTGTATCATAGTTTAAAGAGCATATTTGAGTCTCTTTTGCTCCTTTTGGCTGCCTTATTGAAATAGCAAGTCCTAGTAGGCCAGCTTGTAAACTCGTTTATTTTTGAGATTCCTGAGGTATGTCTTTTTACTTACTGAGCTGCAGTTCTAGGAAGACTCATAAACTCCCTCTGGTCTTCAGCAGGACTATCAATCTTAAGAACACCAGCTATTATATGTAACTTGAAAAATAACTTTTATTGCTGCTTTATGTATTATTTTGTCATATTTGACAAAAGAGAAAATACCTGCTAAAATATTTTAAGTCTCATGGGATTTAAGCCGTTTAGAAGACATTTCCACGAGAAGATGCTCCCCCACATCTCAGCCCCCATTCCTACTCCTTAGTGGCACAAAAATGTTTACTTGAATTTCAGATGAAAGGTATCTACAATTATTTTTGCTATTTCCCAGCTCCTAGCACAATGCCTGGTGTATAAAAGATATTTTATAAGCAGTTAATACATGAATGAACAGATCTCAGAATTAAAAATTTTCAGGTCCAAAATGTCTGTATTACTAAAGCATCTATGACTATGCATGTTTGAAATAAAATTTCACTGTGATAGGCATATTCGTAAATACATAAATTGGAACTAAGATGGTCGGTCTTAAAATTAGCAGTAGGGAAAATAAAGACTTAGTGGACCAACGTGATGCAATAATGATTCTTAGGATCATTAGTTACTAATATTTTAAATAAATTACTTCTAGAAATTACAACTCCTTTTTAGATTCTTTGCTCTCTTGCTAGTTCTTTGGTTCCAAAATTAAGATGCCTCCTTTACATATTACATGTAGCTATGTCATTGAATTTTTAATTTTGTATGGACTAGAATACCATCAGTCTTCAGATTTAGTCAACTCTTATAGTATAATAAAGAATAGGACTGATTGGATAGTCAGCTAACCATTTAACTCTCCAATGTTTCATCTTCTCAGGGTACCAGGGATTTTACTTCTAAGCAAAGTAAGCCACTTGGTTTAAGTAGTGTTAAAAACTACAACTGCTAATTTGGTACAGTTGTCATCTTCCTAGAATAGCCCCAAGATTGACTTGAAACCTTAGTGTCTTAATCCCAGACAATGAGTTTCCTTTTATGCCCTTGTGGGAGTATTACATGGTGGTAAAAGAAGGAAAAAACAATGTTCCCAAGCCTTTTTCCAGTTTTGTGGATGAATTACTTTGTAATTAAAGGGCAAGTCATTTTAATTGACTCTGCTAATTCTTAAACCTAGTTTGAAGTATTTAAATACCACTTGGGCTTTGATGGCTTAATGGTTGTTTAATAAATACCAAGTTATTGAATGCAATGTGAAGTTTTATAGTTATGAAGATATTTGTTATTTAGGTTAATATTTAACATCTTCAGTAAGTTATTATGATTAGGCCTGGTTACAGCTTAGAAGGGAATAAACAGTGCTTAAAGATATATCCCTGTGAAGATTTGAAGTAAGTTATGTTCTGTTTTTCTCCACTCAGTAGAGGAAAACTTCCTTGGTCAGACATTTTCTTTTTCAAATATGACAGTTTTCTCAATACCAGAGTTTATGGTGTTGGAAATGAAGATCTGCTCTTGATAATTAGTTTGAATAATTAGTTTACACTGACCGTGTTTTCCTCCTGGCAGGAAACTAGATTCAAATATCTAAAAGTAACCAAAAAGGGATAAATGTTTACTTTTCTATTTTAATATTCTGTTACCTTGTAGGTAATTAGGAAGCACTGGTTGTTACAGTCTGTCATGCATTCAAAATCAGGTTAATGAAATGCCTCAGGAAACATATCCATGGATTGATACTCACTTTGAATTGCCTCTCTCTTCCTTTATCAGCAACATATGAGCAAAGGACGGTTGGAGTCAAAGAACTAGCATCTATTCCATTGTCATTGCTGGTCATCAGAAAGCTTATGCTTGAGATCTTCAATTTTAGTCTGTTTCGGTTAACAGTTGAAATAATGCAAGATCCATTTTTTACCTTGACCCACAGTGACCCACAAAATCAACCAAGCACCAGACCCAACTGAAAAACAGTTTAATTTGTTGTGTTTAAAGAGAGAGCTCTAGAAGATAGAGATTACCTACTTAAACATAAGTAAGTAACGTGAGGCTTTATACAGATATTCTTCTGGCTCCCCCCCCCTTTTATTTTGGTCCCATCTTTTGGGAGAAACAGAGCCACTGAGAATAGACAGGCTCAGAAGAAATTTTCACAAGCTCATCATGGCCAGGTACATCAATTAAAGTTAATTTTAGTAGTGCATAACAGGAAAAAAAAAAGTGATTTATGCAACATGGAGATTTCTTTCTTTTCATATAAAAGGAGTCTGGAGGCATATATTCCAGGATAGATATGGCAGATCCAGAATGAAGGACCCAGGCTCTTGGTGTCTTTCTGCTCTTCATCCTTAGGAGGTGGTTTTTGCTTCATGGTCCTTAATGGCTACTGGAGCTCTAGCCATCATGTCTGCATCTCATACAGCAGGAGGGTAAAAGGGTATGCCTTACCACCAGTCCTAACACAGCACTTCACTTACATCTCATTGGTCAGGACTTCGCTATAGGCAGGAAAGTAAGGAACTGAAGTCTTAACTGGACACAATACCCACGAGTTCTTACTACAGGAGAGGGGAGCATTGGATATTGGGAGCTGTTTAGCAGTCTCTGTCATTTAGATTTGTGCTTACATGTTTTTTCTTCACCTTTTTTCCTACACAAAACCTTAGCAAAATAGCTATGCATTTGGCCTGAATTCCTTAACATCTTTTTTTTTTTTTAAGGTTTTATTTATTTATTTGACAAAAGAGACAAAGCGAGAGAGGGAACACAAGCAGTGGAAGTGGGAGAGGGAGAAGCAGGCCTCCCCGCTGAGCAGGGAGCCCGATCCCAGGAACCTGGGATCATGACTTGAGCCAAAGGCAGACGCTTAACAACTACTGAGCCACTCAGGCGCCCCCTGAATTCCTTAACATCTTGTATAGGTTTTTCTTTAGCTCAGATAGTTTGAACGTCTTGCTCCAGCTTTTCTCTTTTCATCCTTGAGGATGAGCTAAAACCTTAAAGCAGTTCCATTGAAATACCCTCTATTAGATGTGAAAGTACTTTATAAGTAAGCCATGAAAAGTTGTGTACTTGTAAAAAATTGTTACAACACACTCCTCACATTCTTATTTTGCTTTCTACTTTTCAGATTTTCTCTCTGATCTGATGCACAAAATGGGAATAGTTGTCCAGTTGTTTAAGGGTGCTTTTTTCTCCCTGCTTTATTTCTTTTGCCAGAAAGGCTTGGTGGTTGTGTTTTAAAAAGGATTTACTGTTTTCCTCCAGATATCGTTATTATTGAGAATTTGGAAAATATAGACCAAAAAATGATGAAAATGAGTATCAGTTTTAATTCCAGAAGTTACATAACTTGTTATGTAACCATTATTAACATTTTCCTGTTATGCAGGCATGGCATGTAAATGGAGACTATAAAAATGGAAAAAGTCAGACCAAACCATATAAAACTGCATTTTTGATGTCATGTTGGATCATGAGCATTTTCCTTCATTGTTAGTATCCCTTGAAAATAAAATTATTACGACTGAATGGGATTCTGTTATTAGCAATAAACCATTATTTACCTGACCATTTTTTAGTTGTTAGACATTTAGTTTTTTGAGTATTGTGTTTTCGAGGATCTCTTTGTAAGTGAATTGGTCAGTTTTATATCATTTCATTATTTGGGTTTCCTGGAAATGGGATTATTATTCAGAATTTATTATTTTTAGATTGTTGATACGTGTTGCTAAATTGTATCCAGAAAAGTTTGTACCATTAGCAGTGAATGGGTAAGCTTATCACTTTATACATCATTGACTATCATAGTTATTTCTTAGTCTTTGCCAATTTAGATAATTTAAAAATCGGCACTTTTTCTAATTTGTGTTTCTTTGATTACTAGTAGAATATCACCAATAATTTTATCATATTTGGTGAATTTTATGAGCCCTTTGTTCCATTTTTTGGTAGAGTTTTCCAAAGCTGTACTTTTCTTGGTCAACCTGGATATTGGTTTTAGTGTTACGTTCATTGTTGCATTGTGAAGAAGGAATCTTCTTCCATTGTATAAAATATAATAATCTCATGAAAGTCTTGGTAAAACCATGCTGTGTATTCATAACATGAATTCAAGTCATGGAGAGGACCCCATGGATACTTTGTTGTTGATAAATTCCTGTGCATTGTATGAAACTAAGCTGAGCAGTAAGGTTCATCACTATTTGGTTTTCAGGGCCAAGAATAAGTTGACAAGTTTACTACATTTGGGGCAGTTGGAGTTTTCTATTCTCTCTTTTACAAAAGGTGGACGACAGCAATGTGAGAGCCTGTTGAAGCTTAGAACCTGAGTGCTGATGTGAGAGAATAAATAATAAGAGATTCACAGACAGCTTCCAGACATCAGGGGAAAAAGCAAACATGATGGCTTGAATGTCATTTCATTTCTTCTGTTGAATATCTGTGTCAGTGTCAGCTTCAGTGTAATGTCTAAGAAGAAGGGAACCACAGATAAGGGGAAAAAGCCCAGTTTAATTCTCTATGTATAGGCAGTGATTGATGGGGAATAAATTGCATATCCCTTTACTAACTTGGCATAGAGCACTCTGAATAGTTCTACTTATCAGTGGATTGAGGTGACAGTTGCTAAAAGTAAAGTACAAGATGACTTTAAGATTATTTTTTACTGCCAAAGAGGAAGCTTCAAATTAACTTTATAGTAGATCAGGTAGTTTATGAACTGTTTTATCCCTCCCCCAGTCTTCTCTCTCTCTCTTCCCTTCCCGCTTTTTCTTTCTCCCTCCTCTCCTCCTCACTCTCCTTATTTTTTTTTTTTAAGATTTATTTATTGGAGAGAGAGAGAGAGAGAGAGAGAACGCGGGGTGAGGGGGCAGAGGGAATCCCTAGCACACTGCCCGCTGAGTGCGGAGCCCCACAGGGGCTTGATCCCATGACCCGAAGATCATGATCTGAGTGGAAACCAAGGAGTCAGAGATGCTTAACACCTAAGCCACCCAGATACCCTGCTCACTCTCCTTTTCTTGAGTCAGTTGGGAAGATACAAATCTGAGTAGACTCTGCAATTGAATACTGTGCAATATGGGCACCTGGGTGGCTCAGTCAGTTAAGCAGCCGCCTTCAGCTCAGGTCATGATCCCAGCGTCCTGGGATCGAGTCCCGCATTGGGCTCCCTGCTCAGCGGGGAGTCCTGCTTCCCCACTACCGCTTCTCCCCTGTTTGTGCTCTCTTTCTCTCAAATAAATAAATAAAATCTGTAAAAAAAAGTACTGTGCAATAGATACTACAGGAGTTTTATGCTAATAAGTGGAGACCAGAGAGAAGGGAAGGAGGAAAATACATGAACTACGTATAAATATCTAGTTTCAAAATTGTCACAATGAACCAAAACTTCATTTCCCTTGTTGATTAACATAATACATTCATTATGAAGAATTTGAATACATAGAAATATTTAAAAGCTAAAGATAATCTGAGCTCCTACCACCTTGAGATAACCACCATCGACATTTTGGTGGCTGCCCTTCTCATATATCCTTTATTCACACACACAGACACACACACACCCTTACAATTTTACATGAACTAAGCATTTTAGGTTTTTTTTTTTTTTTTTTGCTTTCTCCCTTCACATCAACCCCCATTCCTCCAACCCAACCCTGCCTATCCACCAACCCACTTCATGAATCCAGTACATATCCTTCTTTTCTCCATTCTCACATAATCCCACATTGTCATTAGATACACATACAAAGGCACATACTGGAAGAGAAGTGTGTCATTGCTTTATAAAAATGGGATTATATTCTTTTTTTTTTGTCTTTTGGTTATATCACTCGTGGGAATTTTTATGAAATATTGGGTGTAAAACATTCTTTTTTCATAGCTGCATAATATTCCACAGAGTGGAAATACTCCCTCTATTGATTGGTGTTCAGTTTGTTTCTAATTATTAGCCTCTGAATTATACTTCACTAAACCTCAATATACCTAAGTCATTAATTTGCTCATTGTTTCTATAGAAGTCTGTGATTCCTATCTCATACCTTTTACTTCTTCTCCCAAAACATCTTTGATAGCGCTGTCTGATTCTCTTAATCACACATGCAAAGATCAAAACTAAATCTTTTTAGAAAAAATATAGGGGAAAGTGGGTCTTCCTTCCCAGTATCGCAGTTCACAGAAGTGGAATTGATTTAATAGATGTTACCAAAATGCTGTCCAAAAAGTCAGTAACAATTCTCATTTCCATCATTGATGTGTGAGACTGCTAGTTCTCCAAGTCCATGTCAACATTAGCTATTATAAAGTTTTTAAAAAATATTTGCCAGCTTAATGGATACAAAACGAGATCTTGTAGCTACGTTAATTTGCATTTCCCTGGCTATTAGTGATTTTGTGCCCTTTTTATATGATTGTTTACCACTTAGAATGCTCTTCTGCAAAATGAAATCATACTTTTTGATGGTTTTTCTGTTGTTGACTCATTCTTGCCAATTTCTAGATGCTATTTGTATATTATAGAGAGATTTTTCCTTATTTACCTTTATCTATTGACTTTGTTTATGTTACATTTATCCATTTCAGAATTTTTAATTTTTATATGGACAGACAAGTCTCTTGTGTTTTCACTTTTGGCTAAGAAAGATCTTCCTGACCCCTAGAATATATGTGTAGTCTCTTAGATGTTCTAGGAAGATTTAAAAGTTTTTTTATTTAAGTCTTTAATCTGTCTGGAATTAATATTTAAATATGATGTAAGATTTTTATTTTCTTCCAGACTGTTGTTATGCCAGCCCATTTACTCAAAAGTTTGCTTAACTACTGAATTGAACTATTTTTGTCAAATTTATTTTGCTCTTTAAAAGTAGAAAAAAGACATTTCAACTGCACTTGTCTTTCAGGGAACGCATTGGGCTATGATCTAAGAATACTTGCAGTTAATGAAATTTGAAAAAAATCCTTTATTCCTCAAAGAAGAGAAGTGGCTAGGGCCACCCCAATCTTGACTTACTCCTCTTTTCCAGTGGCTGTGGGAGGCCTGAGATTTGTTTTTCTAAAGAAAATTTTAATTCATTTTAAAGCCAGCGCTACCCTGGTGAGTCTGGGAAATGATAGTAACTTGTTAAATGCCTTCTGGAATATAGGCCAGATGCTTTGGCAATAAGTTTTCTCCAGGGGAGAAACTCTTTTAAAATGATACTTTACTAAGCTGCTGTTCGTGTGTGTGTGTGTGTGTGTGTGTGTGTGTGTGTGTGTGTGTGTGTGTGTGAGAGAGAGAGAGAGAGAGAGAGAGAGAGAGGCAGAGAATGTGCCTTTCAGAATTTAAGAAGCATTTGCAAGTTGCCCTCAACTTTAGACTACTTAATTGAAAGTGTATTTCCTCCATTATTTTTTGGATGAGGGGCACACTTTGACACACCATTCTTCTATTTTTATTTTTTATTTTATTTTATATTTAAGTAATCTCTACACCCAGCATGGGGCTTGAACCCACAACCCTGAGATCAAGAGTGGCATGCTCCATTGACTGAGTCAGCAAGGTGCCCTTTCCACACATCATTCTTTTTTTTTTTTTTTAAGATTTTATTTATTTACTTGAGAGAGAGAGAGAGACACCACAAGCAGGGGGAGCGTGGAGGGGGAAAAGGAGAAGCAGACTCCCCGCCGAGCAGGGAGCCCATTAACGGGGCTGGATCCCAGGACCCTGGGATCACGACCTCAGCTAAAGGTAGACACTTAACCAACTGAGCCATCCAGGCACCCCTCACACACCATTCATAATATATATGTGTGTGTTAAAAAATTTCATAATGTCCTACATCTGTTCATTTTTAAAGACTTAAAGTAAATTTCTCTTACATATTCCTTACCTCCCACAAAATCCTAGATGGCATTGTCTTCCTGAGTCCTCTTCATTTCACATTCAAGGACCAACATTAACTCTTTTTAGGAAAAACATAGGGCAACATGGGCCTTATATCTCAGTGTCAAAACCCAGACTGCATAAATAAAGGAGAAAATAAATAGGGTGAGAAGAGACTCAGAACAGATTATTCTCTGAAACTTTTTCTCCTGCATGACCTCTGCATCAAACTAAACAAAATCTCAATGCTGCATCCCATGAGGAACTTTTAATAGGTTGGAGGCAGGTATGTGTAGAAGTTTTATCACATTTCTTTTTAGATATGTCTTTCTAAGCCATCTGAGAGCAGACGTCTGGGCTTCTCTTCCCCTTGTACATTTCACAGGGTATAGCAGGACCCTGGCATGGGGTCTTGGGGATACTCTAGCTTACCCCTAAAGCATTTGCAAGCCCTGCCCCACTTCCCACAGAGGTGCCTGCACTCTTTTCTTCACCTTGTGACCTGTTAGCAAGTTCTGGGCAAGGAAGGAATGATCATTCCAGTAGCCACTCCTTCCTGCTTTTCAGTTCGGGGGTTTTTTTAGAGTTCTTTCCCAATCTCTGACTTCTGAAATTATCTCAAGCTTAGAAGAGACTCAGTGTATGAGGGTATGTCTTATTTTAGGACTTAACTGAATTATATTTACATATATTAACCTCATGGAAAGAAGGTGAAAAATATTCTGAGTCTGGGTGAAGTCAACTCAGCATTAAAATTTTGCTGGAAGAACCTTGAGATTTGGTGATACTATTTAATCAAAAGCTGTTTAATTTGTCCTGGTGCATTGTGAGAATGTATTTGAAAATGGAAATGGACATATTTCACTAATTCCAAAGTGTGCATTTAAATAGCCCTGAAATTGGGATGCATCTTATAATGAATGGCATGTCATAGTTTAATCAGCCATGTTTATTCTTTCTTGATTGTTGTGAAGTAATGACTGTATTACAAGGGATGACGTCCTTAATTATGCAAACTATGATGGTTCCATGGAGTATCTTTGAGTCAGATAATTTAAAGTATGAAGCACACATGTGAAACAAGGACTTTTTGTGGATGGTCCAGCACAGGGTGGGAGATAATCTAACCTGAAAATCAAGGAATGTTCTCTGAACTATCCACCTCTCATTGAGAAAATATCAGGGTTACATGTAACATTTAACAACAGGTAAGGCGAGGTTCCCTGTTCTATACAACCATGGTATAATTTTCCCTCATACTACATTTTTCAACTTTAAGAAATAACTTGATTATTTAATTTAATTTAATTTATTTATTTGAGAGAGAGAAAATGAGAGAGAAAGCATGAGCAGAGAGAGGGAGAGGGAGAAACCGATTTCCCGTGGAGCAAGGTGCGCAACGCAAGGCTTGATCCCAGGACCTGAGATCATGACCTGAGCCAAAGGCAGACGCTTAACTGACTCAGCCACCCAGGCGCCCCAAAAATAACTTGATTTCTATATCCCCCACCATATTCTGTCCTCCATGAGGGCAGGCACTGTCTTTCATGTTCATCATGGTGTTCCCAACACCTAGCAGTTTCCAAACTGTCACCTGGGCAACATGTATGTGTTCAGTCAAGCCTGGTTTGAGGACTGTTCTTTGGCGCAGTCTACAACACACACGCATACACACTCACAGTGTAGTGGATTGAATGGTGGCTTCCAAAAAGATGGGTCCATGTCCAAATAGCTGTAAGTTATTTGTTGCCTTATTTGGAAAACGAGTCTTTGCAGATGTAATTAAAGTTAGAGTCTTAAGATGAGATCATCCCGGATTACCTGAGTGGGCTCTAAATCCAAGGACAAGTGCCATTCCAAGAGAAGAAAGGCAGAGGGAGACTTGAGACAGAAGAGGCGGCGGCAGAGACTGGAGTGATAGAGCCACAAACCAAGATTGCCTGAACCCACAAGAAGCTGAAAGAGGCAGGGAACAGAATCTCCCCCAGGGCCTTTCGAGGAAGTGCAGCCCTGCCCACAGCTTGATTTTGTACTTTAGGCATCCAGAACTGTGAGCGTATAAATTTCTGTTGTTTTAAATCACTCAGTTTGTGAAAATTTATTATGGCAGCCAAGGGAAACTACCATACATACGTAAGTACACGCATGCACAGAAGCACAAACATATGTAAGTACACCATTTTTGCTAGCCTATAGTTTTAAAAAAAATGACAGATAATCTTTTAAAGTTAGAAGTTACAAGTATATAACCTTCTTTTCTAGATTTTCAAAATAATAGTTGACCCTAGCACCCATCAGTAGGCTGATGCATACGTGGGATTATGGAATGTGGTTTTCATAATGGTATTCATTTAGCAACTGTAGATCCCATGCCTGCTGTCTTATAAGCGTAGTACTAAGTGCTGGGTACACGAATGTGAATAAATGTAGTCCTGACCTTGGAGTTCAGAGGCCCGCTGGGAGCATCTTTATTGACTGCTCTTTGACTTAGCATCTTGTCTATTCTTAGACAACTATTAACATGTAATAAGCATTGAAATGCTTCATTCTAAAGGTCAGCTTAATACTGCCAAGAGCTCTTGAGGAAAGTTTCACAGAAAATGTTAATTGACTACTGAGCTAGTCCCGGAAGAGCGGGTAGAGTTTTGGTGGGTTTGGAAGAAGGGGAATGCTATTTCTAACAAGAGGTTAGGAACGTCCTGAGCAGAGGCAGCTGATGGAGGGTGTTAGGAGACAAGGCCCCAAAGGCAAGTTGGAAGCAGATTTTGAAGAGCTGTAACATGTTGAAGTTTGACCTTTATCTTGTGGCTAAACTGGTGGCCCTTAGCCTTTTGTGCCCCCCCCCCTTCCAGGACACAGATAACAGAAGGGTGTTAGAACAGAATACAGGCGTAGCTCGGGGATATTGCAGGTTTGGTTCCAGACCACCACAGTAAAGCGACTATCCCCATCAAGCAAGTCAAATGAATTGTTTAGTTTCCCAGTGTGTGTACATATATGTTGTTTTTTATACTATACTGTAGTCTGTTAAGTGTGTAATAGCATTATCTCTAAATAAACAAGGTACATACCTTAATTACAAAGTGCTTTATTCCAAAAACATGCTAACCATCATTGGAGCTCTCTGAAAGTCATAATCACTGGTCACAGATCACCATAACAAATATAATAATGAAGAAGTTTGACATTGTGAAAATTACCACAAGGTGATAGACACGAAGTGGGCATATGCTGTTGGAAAAATGGTGTGTTCAATGCAGAGTTGCCACAGACCTTCAACTTGTAAAAAATTGCATCGTCTTCAAAGCACAATAAAGCAAAGTGCAGTAAAACTAGCTTTGCCTGTAGACTGCCACAGAATCCACTCGGGTCTGAAATTTTGGTGAACTCCAACATAAAAATTAGTAAATAATGAACTACAATGATCTGTATTCTAATAACAGGTAAGCTACTAATGGCAGTGGCAGTCTCCAGAGAGAAACTTTTTAGAATTTAGAATTTAGAAAACTTTTTAGAATTTGAGTGAGTCAGGGCACCTGGGTGGCTTAGGCAGTTGGGTGTCCAACTCTTGATTTCAGCTTAGATCATTATCTCAGGGTTATGAGATAGAGCCCTGCATTGGGCTCCACGCTGGGTATGGAGCCTGCTTGAGATTCTCTCTCCCTCTGCCTCTGCCCCTCCCGCCTCACGCTCACATGCTCTCTGTCTTTAAAAAAAAGAATTTGAGTCAAGTTTTCAACTTGAGTGCCCTCTAGTTTTTATTTTAAGAATAAATTAGGGGCTCTTGGGTGGCTCAGTCAGTTAAGCGTCCACCTCTTGGTTTCCGCTCAGGTCATGATCTCAGCGTCGTGGGATCGAACCACCTCCGCCCCACACACTCAGCTAAGTCTGCCTTTCCTCTCCCCCTCCCCCTACTCACGTGCACGCACACTCTCTCAAATAAATAAGTAAATCTTTTTTAAAAAGAATAAATTGTCCAAGAAGCTTTAATACTTCCCTAAATACTGGTATTGAGCAACACATTCTACAACAGCTATGTCACCATATCTCAGTGTGAAGATCAGTGTTCAGCAAATGACTCATCGTTGTTCCCAGAGTACCCAGCACAGTGCTTGTTTACAAAAGTGCTCCTCAAGTGTTTGTTAATATGAGCAGTGGGAAAATGTTGAAGGGCTTTCAGTATGGGAAGCACCCCATCATATTTAATTTCTATAGAAGGGTCGTTGTGGTGTCATTTTGGAAGATCATTTAGAGTAGGAAAATTTGGGATACTGGAATGACAATATTTGGAAGCTGTAGGGTTATAATCAAGGAGAAAGATGGCCTCTAACCAGAAATAGTTCCATGGGAATATAGAGGAGGGGGTGAATTGGAAATATTTCAAAGGTCAGATTTCTAGGACTTACGTTTGGATATGGGGGCTATGAGGAAGAAGGAAGCATTCAGTAGTCCTGAGTTTACTGGCTTGGGTGCTGATGCCCTTATCAGAGATGAGAACGGCAGGCTGCAGGTGGCTGCATTGGTCAGGCTAGGCCAGGGTAGGCAGTGATACCAATGCTGAGATAGCAGTAGTTTAAAAGAGCAGAGGCTTATTTCTCTCTTGTGCCACGTGTTTATGACGATTTGGCTGGGGGCTCTGCCCTGTCCTCACCCTCACTGCGGGACCCAGCCCTTGTGTATGCTTCCACACTTGTTGAGGCACTAGAGAGAATATGGCAGATCATGTGTTGGCCCCTTAGGGCTTCTATGTAGAAGTGATGTCCCTTGTGTCCCTCTCACACTCCATTGTTAGTGGCAAATCTCACGTCCACACCTAACTTTCAAGAGGATAGAGATGTGCAGTCTTTCCCTATACTTGGGAATGTGACTCCAGCGATCATTGTGGGGGCAGGTGTGGAAAGGCAGCATACTAATTTGTGGAAATGTTAAACTTGAGGTATTTATTTCAGGGAAATTTAGCTCAGAAGGAACTGGAAATCTGGGCTTGCATCTTGACAGCGTTCAGGGCTAGAGAAAGAGTATTGGAAGATTTCAATGTAAAGGTCATAGAACAAGCCACAGGAGTGAATTGATCAGGAGGGAATAGAAGCTGAGCTAATGATGGTAAAAGATCAAGGTTAATAAGCTTGTGGTTATGAATGTTGCAACCCTAAGCGGTATTTTTTTTAGCAGTTTGTTATAACTTTTAAATAATTTTAAGTAAATGTTGGCATAGGAATTGAATTAATCACTTAAGCAGAATTTAGCTTTCTTAGACTCCAAAATCACTGACTAGCATTTAGTAATTTAAAAGGTGCCTTTAGATTTTGCAGTAGGATTTCAGCCAATTTTCTCACCCAGCAGGGAAGAAAAAGTGTTGCAAAGAATAGTTATTGTAGTTTGATCTGAAGAACAGTTACAAGTTGATTGATACTAAGATTGCTGAGTACTCAGAAAATTAGAATCCTTTTAAAATTTCTGACTGCTTGTGCCTCAAACAGAAAGATACGGGCTTACCCTTGCTGTAATGATACTCTTTTTATAGCTCCAATTACTGGCAAAGGGAGGTAGTTAAATTGCACTTTTCCCTATTGGCCCAGTGTATCTACATAAGGAGACATGCTTTTTCTGTCTCCATTCTCTTAAAAGGTTCTTGTGCTTTTGCCTGCCCAACCTCCATTGGGGTCTACACCTAAATTACTCATTCTTTAAACTTTTCATATAGGCATATGTGATTACCCCCAATAAACTTTCCTCCTTCAAGATTATGTACTTCTCAGGAAAATGAAAAAAACAAACCTGGTTTAATGCATGTCACCGTTATTTCTCTGAAGGAAATTTTGCAGAATTATGATAGTAGTGATGGTAAAATGGTAATTCTGGTCTTTACACTCGAGGTGAACAAGTATTCATAGAACTTCTACTTTTTGATAGCTCTAAACTGTGAAGGCTTAAAAAGAAAAGAACAACAAAGCTATAGCTTTTACCTTCTTGACAAGACACATAAAACTATTAAAAGTAACTGTTCTGTATTCCCCAAACATTGGGAGAATACGTCATTGGTGTTTACTCCTGGATGATCATTATAATTAACATTTATTGAGGACTAATTATGGTGCTAGCTATTGTACAATACATTATGTACATTATCTCATTTAATTTTCACAGGTACTCTTTGACATAAGGCAACCTACAAGGAACAGAGGTTGAGCAAAGGGCAATAATTAAGCTCAAGCTGGAAAGTGAAGCCAGCAGCCAGTCAGTTCTAACTTATAACGGTTCTTCTAGCTTGCCTCTCCCAATTCTCAGGCCAACAGGAGTCTTTTCCCACTTATATTGCACATTACAGAATGAGAAACCCTTTTGTCAATCATCTTTATTAGAACTGAACTACTAACAGGCAAGGTACCCAGGATGATGGGCCTGGTTGCCCTGATTGAAGTCACGAGAACCACAACAGCCCCACAGAACTGTTAATAGATGATGGGAACTAAACTGGACACTGGGAATTAACTGAGGTGGGGTTTCTATTTATTTTTTTTAAGGAACTAAACTGGACACTGGGAATTACTAAGGTGGGTTTTCTATTTTATTTATTTTTTAAAAAAATTTTATTTATTATTTGAGAGAGAGAGATTGAGAGACCAAATGGGAGGAGAGGCAGAGGGAGAAGCAGAATCCCTGTGGAACAGGGAGCTGGATGCGGGACCCCATCCCAGGACCCTGGGATAATGACCTGAGCCAAAGGCAGACGCCCAACTGACTGAGCCGCCCAGGCGCCCAGGTTTTCTATTTTAAATATCCGTTGTCTTCCTCTCCCACCGTCCCCAACAAGAAAGACTTGGGGTGGAATGTGACAGGTAAAACACATTACCTCCATCTGCACATTCATATATGTGGTACTTCTATACATAAACCCATAAACCCGTAAGTATAGTAATATCCTTCACTTACCTTGGGGTGAGACTTGGCAAAACTCCAGCCTTCTTCCCCGAGAGGCTCTGCTTTTGATGTGCATCAGTCAACAGAGCCCATGCCTGTAGTCAAGTCCTTATCCTGAAACTGAAGAGCAGTGTGTTTTAGTTATAGAGTGAAATAGCAGATGCTATGGGATCCAAGCAAATATTGTGGAAACCAAGGGAGGCTGGTGCCATCAGAAGTGACGAGAACACAAGAGATGTGATCACGGTGTGTGCTCACACTTAGGCTCCAACACCAGCAGCCGATCCCCTTCTCCCCCAGTACTCACTCTACTGGGCGGCATTTTTACATTGTGTATTGATTAGCACAACTTGAGCAGTGATTCTTGCGTAACTTTTTGGAGATCTGATGAAAGCTGCAAATAGACATGTGTATAAACAGTTTTTCACATACCTTCAAAGTGTGTCTTGCCCACCCCACCTCTTTCCCGAAGCCCAGGACTCAGAACCCCAAGCTCGTGTGTTTCATCACCGCACAGTACGTGGTGGCCAGCTTGCCATGGGGCACGTGGGAGTGCAGCACGGGACAGCCACTGATGCCATTAGGAATGGAAAGACACACCTCATCATAGTATTTTATTATTTTATTGTAAAATCTTCAGTTTACGGGATAGCTTTCAGGATGGGATTTGACCCGGGTGGGAGGGGGGAGGTACCCTGGAGTGGAAAGTAGTAGGGAAGGCTTCTCAAAAACCGAAACATGCACTATGCACACAATTCTGATTTTGCTCTACTTGAGCCCCCCATCCACTTCCCCCTTCCTCTCCCCCCCCCCCACCAAATATCACTGAGCTTACCTAAGGCACGGCCAAACGTGGCCTGCTGCCTGTTTAAGTAAATGAAGTTTTACTAGAAGACAGACACACCCTTGTCATCAGATATTGTCTATGGTTGCTTCTGCAGAGTTGAGTGGTTATGACACAGACTATACCTCACAAAGGCTAAAATGTTTACTCTCTGGCAGTTGACAGAAAAAAGTTTGCCAACCCTTATCCTAAGCCATCTGCTCTTAACTCGGTTTTCTTTGAGATTAGTATTATTTATTTACATAGGTGAAAGTAGATAGATATGTATGTACCTTTGGAGAAACTAATGTGGGCATAGACCCGGTCTCTTGTACGCTCATTTAACAGTGGGTTTAATAAATGGTAGATAGCTCTTTGAAAACAGGGCAGGAGGGATCCCCAAATAAACCCCTTTAACAACACTGTATACAGTTGTTTATTGGTTGTATCCTGACCTATTTGTGAAACCGCATAATTTTCATCCCAGACCAGGTTCTCCAGTGCCCTCTCAGAGTCCACTTTGTCAATATAAACTTTATTATTTAGTATAACACTACATAGCATAGAATCAGGAAAGCAAAACCACCTCAGTAATTACACATAATGATTTTCAGCAACATAAATTCTAAATTACACGGTTTCCTGGATTATCCAGAGTACCTCTTTTCATTAATGTCACTAAGAACTGTCTAGAAATAGAAATGGCAGTCTTGGGAACATGCCTGTGATGTGTAATTCAGATGGAAGGCACAACCAAGTCTAGGTCCGCCCCCCCCCCCCCCCCCGCCGTCCTCAAGAAATTTAAAATTTAGTACTTTATCTTTTAGTGCTAGCATTCTATCACCTTTTTACAACTAGTCCAGTAGATTTGGGAGAACTGAATCTTTACCAATCCTGAGAGGTAATTAAAGCATTCATTGATTCATGTAAAACAGATATAGTTTACCTAGACTTCACCACTAAATTGATAGGATAAAAAAAGGAAAAGTTGCATTAATGTGTGTATATTTCCTATTTTAAAAAGTTTACTTTTCAGGGCACCTGGGTGGCACAGTTGGTTAAGTGTCTGATTTGGGCTCAGGTTGTGATCTCAGGGTCCTGGGATAGAGCCCCTGGCGTCTCCTTGCTCAGTGGGGAGTCTGCTGTCCCGCTCTCCCTCTGCCCCCCCCCCCCCCGCCCCTGCTTGCGCATGCACACGCGCTCTCTTCCTCTCTCCCTCTCTCTCAAATAAAATCTTTTTTAAAAATTTCTAAAAAGTTTACTTTTCTATAAAGCCAAGAAACGATTTTTGTAATATAGAGAGGAGTATATGTCATCATAACAGTAGGACTATGACTTAGAAATTTATATGATGAACAGTTTTGTTTAATAACCTTTAAATATGCAAAACTAAAATTTGAAAATAGAGAATTTACTTGAATGTTTTGATACAGCTAAATTAACCCGATTTTTTTTTTTTAAGATTTTATTTATTTATTTGACAGAGAGAGACACAGCGAGAGAAGGAACACAAGCGGGGGGAGTGGGAGAGGGAGAAGCAGGCTCCCCGCGGAGCAGGGAGCCTGATGCGGGGATCAATCCCAGGACCCTGGGACCATGACCTGAGCTGAAGGCAGACGCTTAACCACTGAGCCACCCGGGGCCCCTAGCCCGATTTTTTATTAGAGCCATACGTACCAAATTCCAACCAGAAAAACAATGGTCTTAAATTTGGTGATACATATTCAGGGGTTCTTTGGCTTAAAACATGGAAGAATAATTTGCGTAGCAAATGTAAATGAATTACGGGAAACCCACTCACAGCTTCCTACTGAATGTAAATGAGATGGTAACAGATACTGTTAATCTGTGTGAACAGTTGTGAGTGCTGTTTGTTCACGCTGGTGGTTGGAACAGCCTATGTAGTTGCAAAGGCAGAAGATTGCAAGTACTTAGTGCTCTCTGTATATACAGTACAATTAGAGCATTGATGTCTTGGGGCAGTTGAGCCTCCTGGGATGATGTATACAGTAAACGTCCCTTAATAAGATACCGCTCCCCTGTAACTGTTGGAAGATTGTGCTTGGTAACACTCACCAAGGTGAGGTTTTTCTGTTTCCATTCTGCACTTTGTAGTGTTTCTTCCTCCTGGTGTCTTGAAAATTTAACTCCCATGGGTACTTACTTAGCATAATTATAGGAATTGCAAGGGGATTGGAGCGAGTGTGAGTGGAAGCAAGACTAACTCAAGCCTGGATAAGTCATATTGCGGAGCTCACGATTCTAGTAATATATGCAACACAGGTACTGGTGCTACATGAGTTGACTTCCTCCTGGTTTTTGTTTTGTTTTGGAAATGGTTATTGTTTTAGACCCCAGTCAGAATTGGGTTTCAACCTCAATTCTCTCTGGACCCTGTGTGTAAATTCAGGAAATTAAAGAACTTTTCTGAATTTGTTTCCTTGTATGGATGATCTTGGTTGTCTAAGATAGTCCCAGTTTGTACCTCCTGCCCCAGCAAAACTTAATTTTTTTTTATAAATGTTGTTTTTTTAAAGAGATTATTTATTTATTTATTTGAGACAGAGAGAGCGCGTGCACAAATGGGGGTAGAGGGACAGAGAGAGAGGGAGAGGCAGACTCCCCGATGAGCAGGGAGCCCGATGCAGGGCTCGATCCCAGGACCCTGGGATCCTGATCTGAGCCAAAGGCAGACGCTTAACTGACTGAGCCACCCAGGCAGCCCTCAGCATAACTCTTAATAGTGCTTCTTTCGCTCTTTGAAATGTCTTGTTTGGACAGAACATTATATGGACAACCAGTCCATAGGTGAGGTGATGTAATACCTCCCTCCTAGTCTTGTTGTGATGTGTGTTGATTATATGAAATGAAGTGAAAATGAAGAATATGGTTCTTTTGATTCATAAAAATAAAATTTTTGTTACAGTAGATAACCGTGAATTCTATAATAAAGGTGATTGATTCATTTTACAAGTGTATGTTTTACATACATCCTATGGGGAAGTTGCTATCTGAGAAATGGAGAGAATATTTGGGTAATCATTTACTGTGTTTGGGTAATCAGTTGTTTGAAAGGAATAATTACTACTGTATTTAAAAAAAATAGAAATTTCTACTGCACAGCTCTGTGTATCATTGTTTCAGTATCCATCCCCGTCTGTTATAGAATTAATTTGAAGGCTGTGGTAACCTTGTGACAAAGTGTCATTTAGAACTTAGAGCAATTCTTTTGATGAGCACCATAAACTCTACCTCAACAATATGTTTCCTGGGATAACATGGTTTTGCTACTGAAAGGATAATTTGTGAGAATAATTTCTGTCATGTGACCATGGTCTTATTTTTTTTGCTAGAAAAATGAATCTAGTTCAATCTATATGATTTAACTCTGGGATTATTATATATGCTAATTAAATGTTTGAGATTTACTGTAGAAATTTTGAACTGTTTAGGAGGTGGAAATCATTTGTTATGCTATAGTAAGATGACTGTGCATTAAATCCTACAAAATAAACTAAATTATATTTACACACAGAACTTCAGTGTTTTTAACTAGGAGTCTTTAGCTTCAGCCATTCATCTTGACTTAGTCGTATGTCATCAGAAGATCTCTGGTTTATATTCAGAGGCAAGAAATTATTGATTCATGAATTCAAAATTTACCATATGAAATAATTTTGACAGAACTTTTTATTTCTACCATTCTTTTTTCTTCTCTTTCTTGTTTTTCAAGTAACAATGTGAATGGTGTAGTAGGGGAATATATACTATTTGCCCTGGAACAACATAGGTTTGAACTGCTTGGGCCCACTTATATGTGGATTTTTATTTATTTATTTATTTATTTATTTACAAATACAATACAGTACTATAAATGTATTTTCTCTTAAGATTTTCTAGTAACATTTTCTTTTCTGTAGCTTACTTTATCATAAGAATACAGTAAGACATATACAAAATATGTGTTAACTGATTATATTATCAATAAGGCTCAGTCAGTAGTAGGCTATTAGTAGTTAAGTGTTTGAGGAGTCAGAAATTATACGCAGATTTTCTATTTATAGGGGGGGTCAGCGCCCCTAACCCCTGTGTTGTTCCAGGACCAACTGTAACTCCTTTTGAGGAGCAGACTGCTGTTAAGTATTTCTGATAAACTATTTTGCACATAAATAATACACATAATAATAGTACACATGCTACTTTTTAATATATTCTCTTTTGTGCCTAAAAGGTGCTCAGGAAAATCTATAATAGTTTTTTGGCCTTTTCGTGTGTGTGATCCTGAATGAAAGCTGTATTACCTTTTCAAAAAACTCTATAATACATCCTTTTTACTAATGTGTGTAGAGTTTTCCACTTGCATCCATTAGTCTGTACAGATGGTGATGCCATTCTCCAAAATGAAAAATAAGAAAACAGGCTTGGGTTAGGTAGTGGAGAGACCAGATGATGAGGTCAGGGGTTGGACATGCTAAGCCTGAGTTGGTGGTGGGAAGTCCAGGTGGAGATGTCCTCCAAACTGTTGCTTGTTCCCATCTGTGGTGTTCTGGGATGGCATAAAGGTGGGACTTGGGAAAGGGGTGTGGGGTATGCTTCCAGAGGACTTGCTGCCTGTGCTGAGTCTTGAAAGTCAGATAGGAATTAGCCAGCTGAAGAGGGCTGGCTTGTGTTCTTCTGTGTCTCGAACACCTTTTACCTGGATGTGATCTTGTATTAACCTGTGAAAGTTACATCCTTTTAAATGCTTGTGCCATAAGAACGTGTACATTCAGTATAGATATTTTTGAACCAGTCCATCTAGGAAAAGGGATACAGAGAATTTTTCCCTTGCCAGTGCTGGGTTAATTTATCAGGGCAGTTTGGAAAGAACTGGGGTGTTATCTGGCACTGTGGGGTGGTTGGGCTTTCCAGGGGTGGCTTGGTTCAGCTGGTTTTACTGTTTCCTTTTTGATCTTTTTCATTTTGGGAAGTATTAATTCCCTCGACAATTATGCCTCATGTGATGACTGTACCTTCATTAGGATAGAATGTGAAATCTCTAGTGACTCCCAAGTAGGAAGTGGGATTGTTGCTGCGTTTTGAGATCTGGCATGATCAAAGAATCACCTCATCGAAGCTGGGGAGGGCCTTCCAACCCAGAGCATGAGTCAAGCAGTTGACACAGAAACTAAGGCTCAAAGAGCCACTAGCGTTTAGCAAGCCTGGGGACATAAACAGAACAGGACTCTAGATCCCTACCTCTGAGCCTCATGCTATCTGCAGGGTAGATGATTTTTTTTTTTTTAATTTACTAACAGCTTTATTGAGAATAATTCACAAACCATAAAACTCACTCCTTTAAAGTGTACAATTCAGTGGTTTTTAGTATGCTCATGGAGTTATATAATCATCACCACTGTCTAATTCCAGAATATTTTTATCACCATCAGAAGAAACCGTGTACCCATTAGCAGTCACTTCTCACCTTCCTCTCCCTAGCCCTTGGGAACTACCAATCTACTTTCTGTCTGTATGGATTTGCCTGCCCTAGACTTTTTGTATAAATGGACTCGTACAATAAGTGGTCTTTTGTGACTGGCTTCTTTTACACAGCATCATGTTTTCAGGGTTCATTCTTACTGTAGCACGCATTAGTACTTCGTTCCTTTTCGTGCCTGAATAATCATCCACTGTATGGATCTATCTCATGGTATGTATCCATTCATCAATTGACAGACATTTGTGTTCTTTCTACTTTTGGCTCTTATGAATACTGCTGGGTATGAACATTCGTGTACAACTTTTTGTGTTCCTGTTTTCATTTCTCTTAGATATATGCCTAGGAGTAGATTTCTGGGTCATGCGGTAACTCTGTTCAATCATGTAAGGAACTGCTAGACTCTTCCCCAAAATGTCTGTACCATTTTACATCCCTGCCAGCAATGTATGAAGGTTCTAATTTCTGCACATTCTTATTGTCTGTCTTTTTAATGATAGCCATAGTCTAGAGGGTGAAGTGATACCTCATTGCATTTCCCTCATAACTAATGATATTGAGCATCTTTTATATGTGCTCATTGGCCATTTGTGTATATTCTTTGGAGAAATGTGTATTCAAATTATTTGCCCATTTTTAATTGGGTTATATTTGCCTTTTTATTGTTCAGTTGTGAAAGTTCCTTGTGTATTGTGGATACATGCCCTTTTCAGGTATGCTTTGAAAGTATTTTCTCCCATATGTGAGTTATCTTTTCACTTTCTTGATGCGTCCTTTGAAACATAAAATTTTAAGTTTTGGTGATTTCTAGTTTTTCTGTTTTTTATTTTGTCACTACGCTTTTAGTGTCACACAAAAACAAAAACAAAAACAAAACCTATTGCTTACTCCA
The DNA here is from genome assembly GCF_003265705.2 of Callorhinus ursinus. NCBI lineage: Eukaryota > Metazoa > Chordata > Mammalia > Carnivora > Otariidae > Callorhinus > Callorhinus ursinus. The sequence goes on from NW_027397073.1 coordinate 39,504,464, forward strand.
GGGTCACAACACTACTTCTACATGTCGTTCTAAGAGTTTTTATAGTGTTAACTCTTATGTTCATGTCTTTCCAATTTGCGTTGATTTTTGTATGGATTACTTTTAAATAATGGCTTATCCATCTTTTTCCAGCTGTTTTATCTTTAAAATATTTCTGGTGTTTCAGTCCACATGAAATTACATGAGGAGTTTTAAAAAAACTCCATTTTCCACTCTTCTGTGTCTTCCGTTGGTCATTTGGGGGAATCAACTTACTGACATACAGTGATTAATTTCCATTTTTTTAAGCCTAATGCTATTGTGAGCTGAAGAATACACATGTTCTCTTTTACAGTAGCCAATACAAGACAGTGTAGTACTGAAGACTCTCGCTCTGTTAACCTGAACAGTTGGTCTCTGTTCTAGAACAATATCTTCATTTTCTGGGAACATTTGTTTGGGATCTTTTAATGAAAGCATCTCTCTTCCCATCAGCCTCTTATCTGCACAATGAACAAAGCTTCTGAGTAGAGGGCAAAAGCTTAGGACATGCAGGTGACTTGGAAACTGCCACATCCCGTATGCTCTGAGTGTGGAAAATTTACATCCATACCAAAGTTCAGTTTGGGAAACTTCACTGTCTGTTCTGCTCCTCAAATAATATGCTACAAAATTTTCTTATAAAGTCCTCTGCTATTTTTATTTTTCATTAAATCAGGATGTTTTTTAGTTCTTTGATATACTTAGTTTGGCGTTCAGCGATACTGCTCTTTTTGTAAAGAACGTGTTTTAAATTTCAGGGTGTCAATACCTCTTAAAATGTACTTTATATTTCAAAGAGCTTCAGCTTTCCTGAAATGTCACCCGTTGAATAAAAAGCTGAGACAGAATCTTTGCACTGAATTCACATTAGTTGGTTTGTATTCTTTCGTTATTATTTTGGTATGCTTAGCTGTTCAGGTTGTTAAAATTGTGTTGTTGTACACAGCTTAGTTTCACACTTGATGGCCATGAATATAAAAATGGAAAGTTATCTGATACTGTCATACTTGCGATATCAAGGGTAATGGGCGCTATACAAAACCATAAAATGGTTTACTTAGCAGTATGACATAGAACAACAGATTTTCGATACTGATTTTTATTCTTAAATGATGGATCAATAATGATTTTCATGTAGCAGTTCAGTAATTCAGTTTACTATTTGGCAGAACTGCTTGAGCCACTTCAGAGGGATTTCTTCTGGAGAGAGAAATCGCAGTTTGCACCTGCCTAGAAAATGGGTGGAAGCAGCGTTCAGCCGCAGAGGTTGTGCTCCCGGGCTTGTTGTGAGTTGTTTCCAGTGCTGTTACAGTGACCTTTCCAAGGAACTTGGTAGGCTGCATCAGGGACAGGAAGTTTGCTGTATTTTGGAATGCAAGCAAAAATATTGGCACATTGTCTCTCCAGATGACTTTAAGAGCACTTTTCTTTCTGTATGGGGTTGGGAGGGTGGGCTGTGCATGGAGAGATTTGCCCTGTGGGTTGGCTTGTGTCCGAAGAAGGAACCCTTTCAGATCTGGATGTGATTACAGAAACAGAGAAATAAAACTGCAGTGGGGGCTGCTTTTGTTCAGGATATAAGGGAAGGCTCTGTCCGTTGAAGAATTGCTTGTGTCTGGGTGAGCAGTCATTAAATAAAGAACATGATCACAGAAGACGTTGAAGTCATGTGCTTGGGTATAACAGGTAGCACCTTTCCTTATGTGTTCCTTCCTCTTTTTTTTTTTTTTTTTTAAAGCTGCATTTTCTTGATTGGTGACGAGTAGGAGTAGCTAACATTGATCGAGTGTTTAATCTATACCGAGTGGTGTGCTTTCCTTGGGTGGCTTATTTGATCCCCACAGCAGCACCAAGTGAAGGACTGTCATCCCCATCTTCCAGAGGAGAATGGGGAAGGAAGGGTGTCTGTGGAGTTGGGCTGCCAGAGCCCAAATTGTTTGGTGAACTTTGGGGAAGATTTTTCAGTATTCCTAGTTACAATAGATACTGCTTTCCATATATTGACTCCTATTACCTGAGAACTTGCACCTGCACCTCTGGGCTTTCTCAGAGGATCTTTTTCCCTCTCAAAGTATAGGAGCTGGCATCCTGAGGTTCCGTACATCTCTGAGACACATTCTGCTAGTTGTGATTACAGTTTCTGTAGTTTATTAAATCTTACAAAAGCGTCAGTTGTAAGAGGCACTAATATTTTACATATATAGCTAAGAAAGAAGTTTCTAACAGTGCTTTTTATCACCTAAAATTTTGTTTTATACTTGTTAAATAAGCTCTTTGAGGCTTTGCTCAGATGTAGATGAAAACTTTTGGGCCATAGAAACAAGAAAACGCATGTGAAACAAATTACAGTGTTCTTTACCTCTCACGTTCATCTCTTCTGCATTATTTTTTCACTTAGCCATAGATGTCCATGTTGTTCCACATAATATTGTCCTCTGTGACAGCAAGAGCATTGTTGAGGATTGAGACAGCATTTCTTAGGAATGCTCTACTGTTGTCTCCAGGCTTTTCTTCCAAACTACAAGTTCTAGTAGGTAGCCTGGCCAGCATGGTTGTGAGATGTAGCCCAACTCTGGAGATTCATTGTAAAATCAAAATGTAGTATTGCAGTATTAGAGGAAGATGCAAAATCAAAAGCTCAGATTTCTTTTTTTTTATTTAAAGATTTTATCTATTTATTTGACAGAGAGAGACATATTGAGAGAGGGAACACAAGCAGGGGTGAGTGGGAGAGGGAGAAGCAGGCTTCCCACCGAGCAGGGAGCCCGACGTGGGGCTGGATCCCAGGACCCTGGGATCATGACCTGAGCCGAAGGCAGACGCCAAACAACTGAGCCACCCAGGCACCCCCAAAAGCTCAGATTTCTTTTTTTTTTTTTTTAAGATTTTATTTATTTATTTGACAGAGAGAGAGACAGCGAGAGCAGGAACACAAGCAGGGGGAGTGGGAGAGGGGGAAGCAGGCTTCCTGCGGAGCAAGGAGCCCGATGTGGGACTCGATCCCAGGACCCTGAGATCATGACCTAAGCCGAAGACAGACGCTTAACGACTGAGCCACCCAGGCGCCCAAAGCTCAGATTTCTTAACTTCATCACATCTAATGGGGCTAATTTTAGCTCTTGAATGTACTTGTGCTAATTATTAGTGATGATTACACGAATAAAGGCAATGTACTAACTATTAAGTAAGTATACGTGTTAAGTATTAAGGCAAGTATTAAGCATGGTGGCTGGGAATTTGAACTGGGATCTGAAACTATATCATGATATAGAGAGGTACCAGAAAGCCATTATAGCCAAGCAAAGCTGTGTGATCTTAATGAAGTTACTTAACTTAAAATATTGCTTTATATATTGGTAAGTGCTATTTGTGTTAAATAAATTAGTGAACAAACAAATAAATGATATCATCAGGAAGCAGAGAACTAGGTATAAACAGAGGCCAGCCAACAGAAAGGAGAATGGAGCAGATGTGCAGAAACTGTAGGAGAGGGCCCACGGTGGCCATGAGGGCCTCCTTCCCTGCTGGAGGAGCCTAACAATGGGAATCCCATGGTAGGGTTGGGGCCTAGGGAGTGGGAGGCAGGGCTTACCGCTTAGTCTACCTAGCACTTTCCCTGAGTGTAGATAAAGGTCATGTGTGTGTCAGAAATAGAGGTTGGTAACTGGTGGAGACTGTAGGGAGCAAAGGAAACCCCCAGCGTTGCTCTCTGTCAACTGTCTCAACCACTGACTGGGAATATTCTTACCTAAAATTACCCCACCTAGTAAAGTTTTGTTTTGCTTTTTAATTAGAGATAATTTGGTCATTCTGTGACTTTGCATCCAAAGCATTTTAACTGCTTCTTCAATATCTTTTGGTCCAGAAATGACCCAGGATAAGGGCCAACCCACAGGTCTGTAAATCTATGGCATCCTCTTCAGTTGGAGAGGTTTTATAGGACTGGAGAAACCCGAAGCATCACCTCATCAGTAGTAAGTTTACCTGAGCAGTCATGGAATTTCTCCTTTCACAAACAGTTATCCTACTTTGGGTTCTTGGTCTGTGAGCCAATTTCATGTTTATTGGACCTCAGCCTAGGGCAGAACCAAGGCTCTTATTTCATATAATTCTACTTTCTTCTGTGTTCTTTTGGGGGAAGAACTCAACTTTCATTTCTCTGGAACTCCTCCTCGTCAGTAACAGAAGCTGTGACTACAGTGCAAAGTAAATGGACTTTAGAATTCTATAGACCTGCCTTTCGGTGCCCGGCAATCTTCCAGAGTCCTTTTTGTTGTCTCTCAAGAAGGAAAACTGGCATTTACTTCAGAGAGCTATTGGGGGATCCTCTGCAATCTTGCAGCTTAAGCTCTTAGTTTTGCAAATACTAGTGCCTGTTCCATTAAGTTGCTCAAACTAGGTCACACTTAGATATTCCACCTCTGTCTAAAGCAGGGGTAAGGGTGGGACTGGGGATGAGCTGAGGGCCTTTCCCAAACAATATATATTCACCATCCCCACCCCATCAAGAGTCCTTACTGTAACGAGCCACTACTACCCATGGGGCTATGAGGGGTGGGGGACAAAAGTCAAATCCGTGCTCCTTCGCTTTCCATCCTCCAACCCTGAAGCTCCAGATGGGTCACTCTGAGAAACTTAACACTTACTTTAGTGAAAATTACTTTAGAATTCTTATTGGTAGCCATATAGATCTTGAAAGCAACCTTGGAAGGTGGTACTGTTAATGTTTTTCATTTTACAGATAAGAAAACTGAGATTCAGCACTCAGGTAATTGCCCAAAGATAAAAGATAAGTTCCATTATAAACTTACAAATCCTTCAAAGTCAGTTCCTTGTTGTCAAGTTTCAGTGTCATTTATCAGGGTGAGAATTTGACATGCTTTTGTTCTTGACCCTCTTTTGTTCCAGGGTCAGTGAGGAATGGAGGGCTGTCCTTGTTTCTGATCATCTTTCTCAGCTGAAGGTCAGGTTGGTTGTGTGATTCACAGCTCCCTGAGGGGAAGAGTCTGTTAAGGGGTTCAGCTGCCCCTAGGGCAAACGGGGCTACATGGTACAGCACTAACCAGGCAGGGGGGTCAACGTGCGGGAAGTGTGCGGGCTTAGCTAGACCCGTGGAAGGAAGTTCACGGATTAGGGCTTTAAATCCACAGGGCTGGTGGCCATCCTGAGACTGCTAGCTTGCATTCGAGCCTGGGTTTAGACCAGAGCAAACTTTTCTCTGCCAGATAAAGCATGTTTATTTTTGTCTCTTTAATTTAGTTGTGTATCACAGGCCTTCTCCCTTATTTTTTCTGAGAGTAGAAATGGCAGCTGAAGTTCATTCCTTTCCAAGAAAGAAAGAAAGAATATAGAAATGGGGGAGGGGAGGGGTCTGTACATGTTTAGGTCCTCACATTTTTGGTTAAGAGCAGTAGTCTGTTCAATAAACAGTTTATATTCCAGGCTTAAAGAATGCTGGATTTTGGTGGTTTTGATCTCTTGGACCTTAGTTTATTATTTTATTTTGTTTATTTTTTTATTTTTATTTTTATTTCTTTAAAGATTTTATTTATTTATTTGAGAGAGAGAGAGAGAATGAGAGATAGAAAGCACAAGAGGGAAGAGGGTCGGAGGGAGAAGCAGACTCCCCGCTGAGGAGGGAGCCCGATGCGGGACTCGATCCCGGGACTCCAGGATCATGACCGGAGCCGAAGGCAGTCGCCCAACCAACTGAGCCACCCAGGCGCCCCTATTTTGTTTATTTTTTTAAAGATGTATTTATTTATTAGAGGGAGGGAGGGAGCACGAGGGAGAGGGGCAGAGGCAGAGGGAGAGAGAATCTGAAGCAGATTCCACGCTGAGGTGCAGAGCCCAAGGGGCTCAATCTCATGAGCCTGCGATCACAACCTCAGCCGAAACCAAGAGTTGGATGCTTAACCTGAGACTGCCCACCCAGGCGCCCCTAGTTTATTATTTTAAAGAGATCAATCCAGTTGTTTTTAGATGAAACGTGGTTGTAATAAACACTGCATAAAAGTAAGCTCAGTTTGCTTAGTTTAAGTGTGGGAAGAGCATTGGAACTGAATAAAAGCTTCCAGATTTAAAACTGAAACATTCTTTAAGACGTCTGATTATTTGTATTGAAGTTTTAAGATAGAAGCAGATAGAGCAACTGAAGTATCATTCTTTTTCCCTTTTTCCTTATGTAAACCCCCTCGTAGTTTGAGTTCTGTCTGTAGGTAAATCTGTCCTCTACAGAGGTGGGATGGCCTTGCCTTGACTTTTCAGGAACATTCTGCCTGGCAGCCTGTTTCAGGGTGTGATCCACCTCCTTGACGTTCATCATCCCTGATGCTCGCTCTCTCCTTGGCCTGTATGTAACCCCTAGAAACTGTTTCCACCAGCATCTCTGACTGTAGAGTTTAAGACCCAAAGAGCTTGGGATCACCTGTGGGATGCTTGCAGACTGGCAAGGTGCTTCCTCCTTTTTCCTTTCCTTCTAGAACTCCTGTCAGTTTTTATCCCTTTACAGTTTTTCTCACTCCACGCTTTCCCAAGTCCCCAGTACAGTATATAGCGTGGTGGGCTGTCAGGACTTTGGTTCTCGAAGCAAGCACCCGGACAGGCCCACCCTGTCCTCTTCATATGACGGAGGAGGCAAGTGCAAGAGATGGCGCACTCGTCTCAAGGTCACCGGCTGAGCCGCAGTCGAAATATAACTAAAGCCCATGTCTCCGGGCTCTGTCTGGTGCTATTTTAACCAGAACAGATTGCTTTGGTCGGTTGGACTTGTTTGTTGTCCAGCTGTCACTTTTCTTATTTGAATGATTCCGTATCATTGTAATGGTTTAAGGCCCATGTGTGAAGAACCATGTGATATGGTTACTTTGTTTCAACTCCTCTATTAAAGGCTTGCTGCCTGCAGATGCCGGGTTGAGAGAGATGCAGGGTATTTCTAGGTTAATTCCATGATAACCTTTAAAGTAGGTTTTCACCTCTGTGGGCTCAAAAGAAGTCTTGCTTAAAGGCCCACAGCTGGGCAGTGAGGGAGCTAAGATTTGAAACTGTTTCCCTAGTCTTCAAAATCTCTGCCCTCTCAGTACCCCTAGTTACATATTCAGAATAGTAAGAACCCTCGCACTTGAGATTTTTATCCATTTTAAATCTGAAAAGGGCTAACCAGAATAATGGGGTTTTCCTTAAACTGTTATATTCCTGCTTTGCTTTAATTTAAAAATAAAATTCAAAGGAAACTGTTGGAATGAGTAAGGTGATGCATTTAAACAGTCCTAAGAATGAAGCTGTTTGAAGTTACGGAAATGACATCTGACTTTAGCTGCTTCATTGGGTTAATTAGTTGGATAAGAAATGACATCAATATTTGGCTTAAAAAAGAGAGACCTTGTTTTAATTTTGTAAACCTTTACTCAGAATTGATGTTCCAGCTGTTAATTTGAAGTGTTAGGTTAGAAAGATGTAAATAAATACATGTCCTCTCCTAACTGTGATTTAAAACATTTTCACACACACACACACCCCAATTGAATAGTCAAGCAGAGGGACAGGAATTCCTAGAGTGTAACACTGTACCAGCTCTGTGTTCTATGTTGCTCTCCTTCCTTGACCTTCCGGGGTTCTCTAGAGAACAGCTCTTCTGCAGGCTTGTTCTGGGCTGCGTCTGTAACATCCCTTCCCATCCCCCCAATCCTGCAGCCTTTGTGTGCCTAACACTAACCTAAAACCTCTTCTACAGAATTTTTCTTTTACCTTTTAACATTTAACTAGTTCTGTCTTCTTGATTCTCTTATGATCCTCAGCCCGTTCGGTGCCTTTCCTTCTCAGCCTCTGACGATGTATGTGCCCTTTATCTCAGGAGGCTTACACTCAGTTTTCATTCAATGCGGTACATACAGAGAATGAGGCATTGAAATGAGTCAGACCTGGGACTGAAACTTGGTTCTCCCGTTTCATTAGCCATGAGACCTCAGTGACATTTTTTTTTAATGTGTGAAACAGGGCCAACAATCCCTCCCTCACAAGGTAATAAGAAAGATTAGCTAAGAGGCATGCATGAAATCACCTAAAACTGCTTGGCACACTCTAGGAATTCGGGCATGAGCACTCCTCACCTTTGCCCTTCACTGCCTTCTGGGTTCCATTGTGAAGTTGCGCACATTAAAATCTTCAGCAATTTCATGAAACTTTACATCTATTAGCAACATCTGTCTCCTTAAATGTACTTTATGTAGCAACATGTTAAACAGTTTTTTATTCTGCGTCACCATTATCTTCAATTACTAGCATTATAACTACATTGATTTCTCCTAGTATATTAAAAAAAAAATCCATTTTTGGTTAAATAGACTTTGTGGGATATCCTGTACACTGACCACCAAATATAATGTTTCTTTTTTTTTTAAGATTTTATTTATTTATTTGAGAGAGAGAGAGAATGAGTGGTGGGGAGGGGCAGAGGGGGAGAAAGAGAGAGAGAGAAAAGCGGACTCCCCGCTGAGCAAGGAGCCGGATGCGGGGCTCGATGCGGGGCTCGATCCCAGGACCCAGAGATCATGACCCGAGCCGAAGGCAGACACTTAACCAACTGAGCCACCCAGGTGCCCCCAAGTATAATGTTTCTACAGACAAAAATGATCCAGTATTCAGATAGCCAGTTTAATAATAAATGTTAGAAAGAAAACTTTGGCTTTGTTTTTTTTTAACTTTGTATTTTGAAATAATTTTAGATTTACATGAATTACAAAAATAGTATAGCAGGTTCCCAGATACCCATAACCTATCTTCCTCTGATAATCATAGTACAGTGATCAAAACTGCCAAACTAACATTCATCTGATACTATTAATTAAACAATAGGCTTCATTTGGATTGTTGTCCTTTTTCTATTCCAAGACTTAATCTAAATCTAGGATCCCCATTACATTCAGTCGTTCTGTCTCCTTAGGCTTCTCTAATTTGTGACAGTTTCTTGGTCTCTCCTTGTCTTTCATGATCTTAACACTTTTTTGATCCTAACACTTTTGAAGACTACTGGTCATTTATTTTGTAGAAACTCCTGAATTTGAGTTTGTCTGATGTTTTCTCTAGATTGAGGTTGTGAGTACTGCAAAGGTGGTGTTCTCTTCTCAACTTGCTATGTCAAGGTACATGATGTCAGTATAGCTTATTACAAGTGATGCCAACCTTGATCACTTGGGTAGGGTGGTCCCCCCCCAGATTTCTCCATTGTAAAGTTACTGTTATTCCCTTGATAATGAATAAATATTTGGGGGGAGACACTCTGAGACTGTGCATCTATCTTATTTCTCTTTTTGCCCATTCATGTTTTTGAAATTGAAGTATAGTTCACATACAGTGTTACTAATTAGTTTCGGGTGTACAACATAGCGATTCAACAATTCTGCATTACTCAGTGCTCACCATGGTAAGTATACTTACCATCTGTCACCATATAACACTATTAAAATATTATTGATTATATTCCCTATGTTGTACTTTCAACTCTGTGACTTATTTTTTAACTGGAAGTTTGTACCTCTTAATCCCCTTCCCCTGTTTTGCCCATGCCCCCACCCACCTCCCCTTTAGCAACCGCAGTTTGGTTCTCTGTATTTAAGAGTCTGTCTGTTCATTTGTTTTGTTTTTTTAGATTCCAAATGTAAGTGAAATCATACAGTATTTGTCTTTTCTGTCTGACATTTCACTTCGCATAATACCCTTTAGGTCCATCCATGTTGTTGCAAATGGCAAGCTTTCATTCTGTTTTATGGCTGAGTAATAGTCCATGGTGTGTGTGTGTGTCTACACACATACCACACCTTCTTTATCCATTCGTCTGTCGATGAATACTTGTGTTGCTTCCATATGATGGCTACTGTAAATAATGCTGCAATGAACATAGGGTTGCATGTATCTTTCGAATTAATGTTTTCATTTTGTTTGGGTTAATATCCATTAATGGAATTGCTGGGTTATAGGACATTTTTATTTTTAATTTTTTGAGGAATCTCCCTATTGTTTTCCACAGTGGTTGCACCAGTTTATATTTCCAACAACGGTGCAAGAGGCTTGCTTCCCTTTTCTCCACATTGCTCACTCATCTTATTTTATTTTATTTTTATTTTTATAAAGATTTTATTTATTTGAGAGAGAGCAGGGGGAGGGGCAGAGGCAGAGGGAGAATCAGACTCCATGTTGAGCTGGGAGCTCCACAGGGGGCTCAATAGCAAGACCCCGGGATCATGCCCTGAGCCAAAGGCTTAACCAATTGAGCCACCCAGGCGCTCCTGCCCACTCATTTTGAATATGCAGATCTAGCCTGCAGCAATGTTACAGTGGTGGTTTAATGGTGGTTTCCTTTTCCCCTTGTCACTTCTACATTTATGAATTGGAATTCTTCTGTGAGGAAGATTTGTCTTCTCTCATATTTATTCATTTATATGTTATTAATTTATTTCAGCATGGATTCATGGATATGTATTTTGTTCTTTGTGTTATAACCCAGTATTATTGCTCTTTACTTTGTTGCCCAAATTGTTCCAGCTTTGGCCACAGGGAGTTCTCATGTTGGCTTCTGTGTCCTTCAGTGTGCCTCCCATTTTTTTCTTTTTAAAACACTTTCTTACTTTCTGACCCTACAAGATGTTCCAGGCTCATTTTCTCTTTTCTCTGCCTCAGCCTTGGAATCAGCCACTTCACCAAGGAGCCTTAGTTCCTTTTAATGAAGGTATGTTTATTGCTACTGGAAGTGTCACTGCTTCACGCCTCTCAGCAAATAGAGTTAGGAAGTATTCGTATGGAAACTAACAAATGTGCACACACATACATCTCTACATGTTTCCGTATCTATCTGTGTATGATTTGGGGAGTCCATAGGTATAACCTCCGGTTGATATCTAGCACAGGGTTCGTTTTAACTGTCTTCTTTTGCTTATTTGTGACTTCTTTTTCCAACAGTCAGAAACTGGCTCTCATTATCAAAAACCAATTGACCATATCTGTTTGGATCTGTTTTTGGATTCTCTGTTCTGTACCGCCCATCTTTGTATCTGTCTATTCACCAATACCACAGTCTTGATTTATAGTAAGTCTATTGTCAGGTTGTATGACTCCTAATGTAATCAAAATTGTTTTGTCTGTCTAGTTCCTTTGCCTTTCCCTATAAATATTAGAATTAGTTTGTCTATATTTACCAAAAACAAAATCCAAACAAACTCTTGCCAGGACTTTGATTGTAATTTCATTAAATCTATAAATCATTTTGTGGAGAATTGATACTCTTAACTATAATGAATCTTCCAGCCCATGAACCCTGCTGTGTGTGTCCATTTATTTTACATTGTCTTATTTCCTTCAAAGGTTTTGTAGTTTCCAACATAGAGATTCTGTACATGTTTTGTTAGATTTATACTTAAGTGTTTTTTGGGGGAGGAGCTATTGTAAGTGATAGTATTTAAAATTTCTGTTTCTAGTATGTCCATTGCTATAATACAGAAATGTAATTAACTTAATATTCTTACAGAAATGTACGTTAACTTAATCTTCAACATTTCTTATTCTAAGAATTTTGTGGATTCTTTATCTGTGTAAAAATTCACTTTCTTTGCAAATAGGAGCAATTTTATTTCTTCCTTTCCAATCATATGCTTCTTTATTTCTTTTTTTCCTTTAATCGCAGTGGCTAGGACTTCCAATATTATGTTGAATAAAGTAGGGAGAATGAATGTCCTCACTATGTTCTCAGTGGATCTTAAGGGGGAAACACAAACACTCGTTCTTTTACCATGATATGTGATGTTAGCTCTGGATTTTTTTTTTTTTTAAAGATTTTATTTATTTATTTGACAGAGAGATAGAGAACACAAGTAGGCAGAGTGGCAGGCAGAGGGAGAGGGAGAAGCAGGCTCTCTGCTGAGCAGGGAGCCGGACATGGGGCTCGATCCCAGGACCCTGGGATCATGACCTGAGCCGAAGGCAGCCGCTTAACCGACTGAGCCACCCAGGCGCCCCAGCTCTGGATTTTCTTTATAGATGCCCTTTATCAGGTTAGTTTGCTGTAAGTTTTTATCATGAATGAGTGTTGAATTTTGTGAAATGCTTTTTTTAAAGATTTTATTTATTTGTTTGAGAGAGAGAGCACATGAGAGGGGGGAGGGTCCGAGGGAGAAGCAGACTCCCTGATGAGCAGGGAGCCCGATGCAAGACTCGATCCTGGGACTCCAGGATCATGACCTGAGCCGAAGGCAGTCGCTTAACCAACTGAGCCACCCAGGCGCCTGATCAATTGAAATGATCCAGTGTGAGTTGTTTTCTTACAGTCTATTCATGTGCTGAATACTTAGTTGTCTTCAAATATTAATATAACCTTGAATTCCCAGCATAAACTCCAGTTGGAAATGGTGTATTTCTATTACTGTTAATATTTTATCGAGGATTTTTAATTGTAGGTTGATGAAGGATATTGGTGTAATTCTCTTTTCCTGTACTCTTTGATTCTGGTATCATGGTAATTCTGGCCCCATAGAATGAGTTAGGAACTATGCTTTCCCTTAGGTTTTCTTAAAGGGATTATAGAATTGGTGTGATGTCTTCATTAAATGTTTGGTAGAATTTGCCAATGAAACTATCCAGGCTTTGGGATTTATTTTTTGGAAAGGTTTTTCTAAATACAAATTTAATTTCTTTAATAGAAGATTAATCAGGTTATCTTTTTTTTTTTCCTTCAGTGAGTTTTGGTACTTTGTGATTTTTGAGAAATTAGTCCATTTTATCTTAATTGTTGAATTTACATGTGTAGACTTGTTCTTAAGTGTTACTTTTTGCTTTTTATGCCTTACTAGATCTTATCGATACCCCCTCTTTCTCCTTCTGATAATTTTTGTCTCTTCTAGTCAGTCTGGCTAGAGATTTATCAATTTTATTGACCTTTTCAGAGAACTAGGTTTAGGTTTGATTGATTTTCCCCCCCACCTGTTTTTCTGTTTTTAATTCCATTGATTTCTGCTTTCATTTCCTTCCTCTCTTTAACATTTTAAAAATTTGTTATTTCTTTCCATCTGATTGCTTTGGGTTTATCTCACACTGCTTTTTTTTGTTTGAGGGAGAAAATGAGAGAGAGAGAGAGAACATGTGTGCGCATGGGGCAAGGGGCAGAGAGAGAGAGAGAGAGAGAGAGAGAGAATCTTATGCATGTTCCACACTCAGTGTGGAGCCCAACACAGGGTGATCTCCCAACCCTGAGATCATGACCTGAGCCGAAATCAAGAGTTGTCTGCTTAATCAACTGAGCCACCCAGGCGCCCCTATCTCACTCTGCTTTTTATTTTTTATTTTTTTGAAAGATTTTATTGGTTTTATTTGACAGAGAGAGAGAGCACAAGCAGGGGGACCGGCAGGCAAAGGGAGAGGAAGAAGCTGGCTCCCCGCTGAGCAGAGAGCTAGACATGGGGCTCAAGCCCAGGACTCTGGGATCATGACCTGAGCTGAAGGCAGATGCTTAATCAACTGAGCCACTGAGGCTCCCCTCACTCTACTTTTTTTTTTTTTTACTCTGCCTTTAATTACCCTTCTAATCATTGCTATAGTAGCCGCCCACGTACACTGAAAATTTCAAAATATTGTTATAATTTTTGCTTATTTAGCCATCACATCTTATAGAAATTAAGAGTAGAACAATAGTATAATTACCCAGATATTTACCATTTTTGTTGTTCTCCTTCATTCTCAATGTTGCACATTTCCTTCTGGTACCATTTCTCTTCTGTTAAAGGACTTTCTTTACCATTTTTTGTAGAGTAAATCTGCTGGCAACAAATTTTCTCTTAGTTTTACTTTCTCTGAGAATGGCTTTATTTCATCTTTATTTGTCAAGAGTATTTTCACTGGATATAGAATTCACTGGATGATAATTCTTTTCTTTCAGGACTTGAAAAATGTTGCTCTACTTCTTTCTGATTTCCATGATTTCTGACGAAAAATCAGTAATCATTTCAGCCATTGTTTTTTTAGGTAGTGTGTCATTATAAGTGGTCTGCTTTCAGGGTGTCTGCCTTTGTCTTCAGTGATCAGCAGTTTGTGTGTGTTGGGGCATGGATTTCTTTGAGCTTATTCTGTGTGGTATTTGCTGAGATTTTGGAATCTGTAAATTTATATCTACAGTTTTTTTAAAGTTTTCAGCCATTATTGGGACATTTTTTCAGCACCATGCTCTTCTCTCTTCTGAGACTCTGATGACACAAATTATGAGACATTTTGGTATTGTCCCACAAATTATTGGACACTTGGGCATGAAGAAGGTGTTTGGTTTTTTCCCTCAGTCTTTTTTTCCTTTTCTGTTGGATAATTTCTATTGATTTATCTACAAACTCACTGGATTTTTCCTTTGTTATCTCCATTCTGCTATAGAACCTATCAGTTAATATTTTATTTTAGTACTGTGTTTTTCAGTTCCAAGGTTTCCATTTGCTCCTTTATATTTTTTTAGGGGAAGGGCAGAGACTTTTTATCTATTTATTTCATGAGCGTTCACAGTTACTTCTTAAACTGTAGTTTTAACAGCTGCTTTAAAGTCTTTCTCTCATAATTCCAATATTTAGGTCACTGTCTCTTCTCCCTGGCAAGTTGAAATTTTCCTGGTTTTTTGTATGCCAAATAATTTTGGTTTTAATCTGGACTTGTTGAATTTCTATTATGAAATTCAGGGTCTTGTTTAAATTTTAAGTAGAAAACTGATTTTTGTTTTGCTCAGTGTTAACAGGCATTCAGCAGGTTAGGTTCAGGTTACAGGTTTCAACCTGCTTTTATGGGCTGTGGTTCCAATGTCAGTTCAGTTTTCACTGCCTTTGCTGTGATCACTGGGCCTGACCTCTTAGGCGCCACCCCTTAGCCAGTGTGTAGTTCATTCTCAAGGCTTTGATAGTTTGTTGAAATTCAGATCACATACAGCTTGGAGGTGAGCCCACAAGTTCTTTACGACTTTATGGGAGTGCTCCCTTGAGCTCCCTTCTCTCTGTCATGCCACTGCCACGTTCTGGCTCCTTGGCATACTCTTCCCAATCCTCTAGCCAAAAAGTGCAAACTCTCTGGTTTTTCTTGTTTGCCCTGCACTTCTCAGGATTGCATGTGTGTCCAGGGCCACATTGCAAGAGGATGGAGAAACGAAGAAGCAACAATGATTATTTGCCCATCGTCTTGGGACCACTACTAATTTGATCAGTGAGGATTCCCCTCCTCCAAGTTTCAGGGAAACTTGGAAACTGGAAACACAGCTGCCCTGCTCTTGCCACCATGGCCACTACCATTGATCTGCTTTAAGCCTCTGGTGCTTTGCTCTGCCACATTCTTGTGCCCTTCTCCAGTCGGCTTGTTGATAGAATCCCGATCTGTGCATTCTGTCCATAGTTTGTAATTGCATTCAGTGGAGAGACAAGAATGGCAGTTTCTTACTCTATCTTATCTAGAATCTTGAAAGAATCTAGGAAGGCTGTGGCTCTTCTGAGAGCCCCAGCCAGGCTGTCTGTCCCCCTTGCTTTCAATATATTTGCTTTCTTGTTCAACCCGTGAGTGAGAGAGAGAGAGAGAGAGAGAGAGAGAGTGTGTGTGTGTGTGTGTGTGTGTGTGTAGAGAGACTGAGAGATAAAGAGGAGTTTCTGAACCCACGCTCCTATGAGAAACAAATTTTCCAGTTACAGTATTTGTGTATAGGTTTTTGTAGTTTAACATTATAATACCAACTCAAAAACACTGCCTCCAAAGCTACTAGGGTCAGCTCCCTCCATCCCTTTAGTGTACTTATGTACACCATTCATTTGTGATATAGTCAGATTCATTTGGTAACACATTTTAAAGGTTGGATTTCATGTTTTTAAGACACCCTGAAACACCAGCACTCTCTGACATGAGCTGTTTGCCTGGTGCAAGGGCATGCAAAGTTGTACTTCTCTCTGAATTGTTTCTTCCAGTTACCACCTTCCTCTGACTTTTGACCTCCCTCAGCAACAACTGTTGTCCATTCTGATGGTAGTACTATAGTAGTGGTATGTAAATAGTATTCTAGAACTTGATTGGTGATTATGCCATGACATTTGACCTGTAATGTTTTTGCCAACAGAAGAGGACCCGGCTTTTTAAAAATTCATAGGACATCCATTGTGTTTCTTAGTTTAAATGAAGACACACTGTGACATGGTGTCTGAAACGAAATTCATGCTATATTGTGTTCCTCAGTTTGTTACTGGATTGTCATGACAAACCGTGAATCTGGGTCTTTTTTGAGTATGTTAACCAATCCTTGTATGCAGAAAGTGGCCAAATATTTATGGGTTTTTTTCTTGCTTTTTTACATGCATACTCTAGGCCAACAGCAATAAAAATTGAAGAACGTCCTTCTTCCCCTGCACCAGGAAAGGATGAATTGGAAAGGCTGTTCATTTAGAATTAGAGTTGACCTCTGGTTGGATCAGTGCTTTTCATTAAAGATGTAATGTGTCCTTTATCAGCGTAGATTGAAATGTTATCAAGAGCCCACACCGGAAACACAACTGGAGAGCTGAAGGGCTCTCTGGCTTCTCTCAACATCCTATCTTTACAGCTTGAATTCGCTTTTAGAATTTGACAGTACTGTGTTGTGAGGTTCAAACATATCGTGGCAGCACCAGAAATCAGAATGGCAAGGAGCCTCCTCTCCCTTTGAGGTGACTATAGCTACGTTTGATGAAAGGATTTGTTTGTTGGGAAGAAAGGCTTAGACCTAGTTATTGAGTGCTGATAACAGTGATTCTGGGGGGTAAACATCATTATCCAGAATGCTGAAGTTCTTATTTATATGATGATTTTCATGATAGAAACAATTCTAAGTGTTAGATCATTGGTGTCAAAGTCACTAAATGATTTAGAATATCACTGGGGAGGTTCAAGAGGAATACATTTCTAATAGCTAGTGTAGAATGATACATAGTTTTAATTAACTTGATTGTTACCAATGTACATAAAGCTTAATGGTGAATACAAATTTGAACTGGGGTATTTCTCTTTATTCTTTCATGGAGATCGTAAATGGTAATATGGGCCCTGGATTCAAGATCCCCAAACTTGACCTTGCCCTGTTTTTCCCCACTAATAAAAGGAAGTGATCATGCAGTCTTCATTTTTTGAGAGTTATTTTTTTCAGAGGAGGGCACAAGGGAAGGGCAGTAGACAAAGAGACCAAATTAATTGTATTAAAAAAATGCTATTGAATATGGAAACTTTCTCCATGGCTTTGCAGATGATAAAAACAAATTCAAGCTATTTGATCAGAAAAGAATACAAGAGTCTCATGGGATCCAAGGGCAAGAATGGAGCAAAGGACTGAACTGAAAAGATGGAAAATGGTCTAATCAGCTCATTTTGGGTGATGGGTCTACCCTTGAGCCAATCAGCTATACCTGGGAAGTTGGGCATGGAGTCCAAATGTTGCCCTCTGGACTTCTTCCTCTATGTAGGAAGAGTGACATTTAATGGTAAAGGGTTAAACTAGACAACCCCCCCAACGTGATCTCTTACAAAACCATGTTTAAACTTGCCAGCGTATTATAATTAAAAGCCTCTAATGGTGTGTGGCTTTTAGGAATGTTACAAAATTTATCAAACTTGCAAATATAATAAGTTTTTCAACCATTTTCATTCACAAGCTGTCATACTGTTCTAACAGTTTTCTTCCTGGTGACTGCTCTATATCTCAACGATCACTGCATTTCTAATGGTATTATATTTTTTATTACTTATTTATTTATTTACTTGAGAGAGAGAGAGAGCACGCATGTGCACAGGGGCTAGGGGCAGAGGGAGAGGGAGAGGGAGAGAGAGTCCTAAGCCGACTCTGTGCTGAGCACAAAGCTCAAGGTGGTGCTTGATCCCATGACCCTGAGATCACGACCTGACCCGAAACCAAGAGTCGGGCACTCAACTACCTGCGCCATCCAGGTGCCCCAAATGGTAGTATCTGTTTTAAAGGGATGATTTCCCTTTCCTCTTACAGAATCCCATCACCATTTTGGAACTCTTTATAATACACTTTCCCTCCATATATAGTCCTATTCTTTCATGTAATTTTACTTAAATTGTGCTGGACTCCTTTCCTTCTCTTTCCTCATGATGCTGTGTGTTGGAATTTTTTTTTAAGACCTGAGAAATTTAACTTTCAAATTTAGAAAATATAGCTTTAATGTATCAGTAAATGATGTGGCATTTTTGGAAAGGTCACATTTTTTATGGTTGGAAGGAAAATCGGAAATATTTGTGAGTCATTATAGTTGTCTGAGTTTAATGCCAATTTTTCTGTAAGGTTAGATGCTTAATTTAAATGCAGAGTATCACTTAACTCCATATGCCTGACTTTGATTTTTGCAACATGACAGAATATAATGATACAGCCCTTTGGAGTAGAAATTTTCATGTGTGGTTATGGGTGGTAAGCATGTTGCTTCTATCAGCTTTTCTGTGTATTCTTCTGATGGTAGTGGTGTTACACCCAGACCACAGCTACCTCACATGTAACACCGTTGTCACCAATTGATACTGAGCTCTTGATTTCCATATCCAACTGTGGAAGGCATACACTATTGGTTCTCTCTCCAGCTCTGTCATTTATGAACAAGGTGACCCTCGGCTAATTATTTCACCTATATATGAGCTGTAGTTTTCTCATCTGCATATTCGGAGAAAAGAGCTTATAGAACTACTGGTCTTTAAAAACAATACTTAACGCAGTTCCTGGAAAACAATCATTGCTCACAACATGGGAATTACTGATCATTTTTAGTAAATGATGGGTTTCTTGCAAAATGTAACTTCACCAGTGAAAAGCTCCCACCCTACTTAATCTGATATCTCCTTTGTTGCTTTGCAGAAGCAGTTGTATATGGCTCTCCAAAACTTGGAGCTCCCAAGAGCTGTCATGGGAAATTGGGGCAGTGAGGGTCATACAGACTTAGGAGTGAGCTGATGGAGTAAGTGGCAAGATCCATAGCTATTCAGGTAATATGAAACCGATTGAATTGATTAAACTGTGAAAGTTCCAAGAATTAAAAGATAAATTCCTATAAAATAAAGAAAAGGGTGGTAATGCACTTAGACTCAAACTCACATACGTGAAGTGGAAGAAGGAAGCTGAGAGAACAAAGTATAGGTTGAAGTGAGAATTGCTGTTGTGTGTGTATTTTACCTTAGATCCTGGGACTCACATTTTATTTATTTTTTTTTATTTTTATTTTTTTAAATTTTATTTATTTATTTGAGAGAGAGAGAATGAGAGATAGAGAGCACGAGAGGGAAGAGGGTCAGAGGGAGAAGCAGACTCCCCACTGAGCGGGGAGCCCGATGCGGGACTCGATCCCGGGACTCCAGGATCATGACCTGAGCCGAAGGCAGTCGCTTAACCAACTGAGCCACCCAGGCGCCCCTGGGACTCACATTTTAATATCAATAAAAGAATACAATTTTTTTTTTACAATTTTTAAGAATAATAAAATAATCCTGCTTTGCCCCTTGTTGGCGAGGCCATTAGTAGAATATTTTATATTCTCTTTTGGACTCTAGAATTAAAGAAAGAAAGCTGGAAAGGATCCAGAGAAGAGCAATGGAAGGAACCAAAGGATTATTAAAAAAAAATAAGGCCCATGAGGAAAGGGTAAAGGAGTTGTGAATCTTTAGTTTGAAGAGAAGTTCAAGAGGCCACTTAATAATGGTCTTCAAATATGTGAAGGGTTGTCATGAGGAGGGTGCTGAGTGGTTGTTTCCTTTCTCACTAAGAACTGAAGGGAAATGGTTCACAGAGACTTCGGGTTAGATAAAAAGAAGGACTTCTTGGAAAGGAGAGAGCGAGGCGTGAAATCTGTGGTCACACTACCTGTTCTACACATCTTGGACGGGACTAGACAGCCCTGGGTCCTTGGCTGGCTGTGCTGTGTCCCTGTGAGGTCAGCGAAATGCCTTCACCCAACATCTATAGAGACTTAAAATCTCAGCCCTAAAAGTAGCACTTTATGTGGTACTCTCTTGTATTTCTTCGTTCTTTCATGGATGTTAGTCTCTCTCTTTTGCTTCCTCAGCTCCCTTCTTTCTTCACATTATAAGGTAGTACAGAACACAAAACGAATTCTTGTCCCCACTGAAAGACACTCTTAGCTCTGAGGAACTAGCAGACAACGGAGGCAGATTTTCCCCTGTAATCGTTTAATCAGCATACTTGGAATCACCATCACCTCCAACAGAAAACAATTCCATTTAGAAGTAGAAACTCTTTTCTTAGGGAGATTTTCACCAGTTGTTAATGGGAAAAGTCTCCAAATAAAATTTTGTGCCACAGTAGAGTAAATTGGTTAAGTAACTATGTTTCCTATCACGAATTGTGGGAAAGGTTCTTTTTTCAAAAGGTAGGAGCTGCTGAGTTGATAGAGTTTAAAAGCGAAATAGTTTGAAATTCCCTAAGCACATTTATAGTGGAACATATAAGTGAGTGGTAACTAATTAACGTATGCTAACCCAGTGGGGTAAAAATAGTGGAAGGGAGGAGCCAAGTGATCGTTTGGTTGACACTTCACTCAATCACAAACACTAAATTGGGACTGGTACAGAATTTTAAGTGCCTTTTTCTTGGGCCTTACTGTTGTGATCTTTCTTTAGAACAGTTCTGATATACCCTTTGGAAGCCTGGCCTGTGTGGACGTTGTCTGTGCCAAATTACAACACAGAACAAGGGACTGTTCTGTTTCATTTACTGAGAATAGTGCTTAATAAGTACTATTTGACAACATGCTGAATTAAGGGAATGTTATAAGGATGTTTCACAAAGGAAAGTGGGTAAAACATCTGATGTTTACAAGTTCTATTTATATGTAACGATAGCAGTATAAAGCCATGCTTAAAACTTTATTTTTAAAATTTTATTCAGTACCTATGAATATGTATGCTGAGAGAAAATGATGTTATCTGGTTCCAAATATATACCACATCTTGATACAGTTGATGCTATTTCAGAATCCAATTTTTTGCCTTGTTGGTTTGAAATTATCAGGCCCTGGTTATTTGATTTATATTAACCAAATTCATGCAATACTGATTTATAACATGGGACCCATTCACGATTATTTCCTTTTCTCAGATTTGACTTTGATCTTATCCTAGTATCTTATCTTAGTTTGTAATCTTCAATAATTACGGTTTTTTTCCTAAAAATGGAATCCCAAGTGGAAATTACACTGTTTATAGGTTTACATATCTACGCATAGACAAATATAATAAAGGTCAGTGAGATTTCATGTCAGAAGGGAAAAATAACTGTCAAAATTTTTATAGTACTTCTATTTATATTTCAGTGTCACAAGCTAAGTATCTCAAGTTTAATTTATTACAGATTTTAGCATATGAGAGTACTACCGTGGGACATTCAAATGTTGTTCTACTAATTTATAAATAGACATCTATAGTCAGGTACAATCTATGAAATCATTAACATGTGTTGAAATGTAAAATAGTATAATTTGATTTTTTTTTTCTAGTTAGGCTCTTCACTTAAATATGCTTTAAAGAAAAGATTGGGTTTAGGAGCACTTGGGTGGCTCAGTCAGTTAAGTGTCTGCCTTCGGCTCAGGTCATGATCTTGGGGTTCTGGGATTGAGCCTGGGAGTCTGCTTGTCCCACTCTCCCTCCCCTCTGCTCATGCTCTCTCTCTCTGTCTCAAATAAATAAATAAAGTCTTAAAAAAATTCTGTCAAAGAAAAAAAGATAGGGATTAGATGGTTCCCTAATGCCTCTTGAATTGAAGCCTTGAAGATTGTAGTCTTCACTGACATCAAGCTTGTGTGAGACCTATAGTCTGTATGAGTATATGGATAAGTAGCAAATTGTGTTACACAGTTTTGGCTGTTTATATATACTTGTGACCTTATTTTATTTTATTTATTATTATTTTTAAAGATTTTATTTATTTATTAGAGAGAGAGAGAGAGCGAGAGGGCTCACGCTTAAGCAGGGGGAGGGGCAGAGAGACAAGCGGAATCCCCGCTGAGCATGGAGCCTGTCTCAGGGCTTAATCCCAGGACCCTGAGATCATGACCTGAGCCAGAGTTAGATGCTCAACCTACTGAGCCACCCAAGCGCCCCACTTGTGACCTTATTTTAAAGAGATATTTATATTTTATCACTGGCAGTAGAGCCTAGGGAAAAACCTGAATTTTTGCATATTCAAGTAATACCTGCCTTTCCTTTCTTTTCCTTACTTAGGAGCTAGTGCAGTTCTAATGAACAGAGCAAGTGCCAGAGTAAAAAA
This sequence comes from Callorhinus ursinus, assembly GCF_003265705.2. Classification (NCBI taxonomy): domain Eukaryota; kingdom Metazoa; phylum Chordata; class Mammalia; order Carnivora; family Otariidae; genus Callorhinus; species Callorhinus ursinus. Next base: position 39,526,788 of record NW_027397073.1, read on the forward strand.
AAAAAAAAAAAGAGAGAGAGAGGGATCTAAAGTATTAGGATAATTAGGATGAGTTCATAATGCTAAAAAAAAAAAAGATGCAGTGTAAACTAATACTTTACCTTTCATTTTATTCATATACGGCAATCATGTGGCATTTATGATTCACATAATGCATTCATCATGTTCTGATTTCATCCTCACAACAATTTATGAAGCAGGCAGCATTCTTTGCATTTCAGTATGAAAACCACCTTCAGGGTTATTGTGAGTTGACGAGGATCATGCAGCTAGGGTGGGAGGATTCAGACTCCGTTTTCAGACTTCAAGACCAGTTGTCTGTCTGTCTGTTGTTTCACAGGGTACATCTAAGCGGGATTTGCTTTAAAAACTACACTGAGATACACAGTGTAGGTGAACTACATACGTGCTTGCGTGAAATCTGAGCATCCCATTTGTGAAATAGGCAACGTAGTTTTCCTTTACATCGGGCATACTGGGATAGAGTGGTTGAAGACAAAAGCAGGAAGCGGGCTGCTAGTCTTCTGTTGCCACCAGCTGATCGGGGACCTTGTGTACATTTCCTCAATTAGGAAGTGAAGGCAATTGGCCATTAGGTTCTCCAGACTCCTTTCTAGTTCTAAAATTTTCTGATTCCAAATTTAATTATTACTCTTCCATTCAGAATTTTAAAAAAAATTTTTTAAATTACTTGCCTCACATGATGAGCCCATGTTTTTGCATTAAGTCTCTCCTAACAGTCTATGCCAGGAATTGATAAACTTTGAACTTTGGAAAGTGTAGCAACAGAATCCCTTTGTGGTGACTCGGAGAAGATTTTTCGCATATCAAATTCTGTTCGGTAGGTAATAGTGTCACATGGTGAGAGCACTCATCCTGAATTTGAAGAGTGGAAAATGACAACAGAATGCCAGTTACACAGGAGTTCATTCAGCAAATGTAAATTGAGCAGCAGTATTAAGTACTTGGGTTGCCAAGACCTTGAGCTCCCAGCTTAGCAGGAAGGCAGACACACAAATACGAAATGTATGAAATGTGAGTGTAACTAGAAGGACCCTGGGACACCTGGGTGGCTCAGTCGGCTAAGCATCTGCCTTCAGCTCAGGTCATGATCCCAGGGTCCTGGGATCAAGCCCCACATCAGACTGCCTGCTCAGTGGGGAGCCTGCTTCTTCCTCTCTGCCCCTCCCCCCTGTTTGTGCACACTCTCTCTCTCAAAATAAATTAATAAAGTATTTTTTTTAAAAAAAGGACCCTGGGAAAGATGTGTACAGAGTGCCAAGAGAGTATAAGAAACAGTGGCATCTGTGGAGTGGAAAATAGAAGAGATGTAACAGCCAAGACTTCACCTAGAAAGGGGTTTTACCAGAAAGGATCGTAGACCCATTTTAGGTAAACGGAGGCATGTACTGAGGAGAAGAAGCTGTAAGGAGACGGCTGCAGAGAATTTCTGGTAGTTCTGTTTGTGTCATACGTTAGAGGAGGATGACATGCTGGAGAGGTAATCGTAGCGAGCTTGGGAAAGTCTTGTATGGACTTGAGACTATCGTAGGCATTAAGGAGACATTTTAAGAAAGTAAGGAAAAGTGGATCTCTTACAAAGATGGCAGAAGAGGCAGTGTTAGACTCTGAAATTTCTGGTTTGCACATTGTGGGGGAAGGTTATTCTAGGCAACAAGATAAGCGTGAGGAAAAAATCCGTGGAGACCCAAGATAGATAGCACATGGGATCGTGCTGTTCATCTGTAGGCCCTTCTGCAGCCCTTCCAGACCTCAGACTTTCCCAGTGTAATTGCTGTGGAAGCTCAGAAAGGGTTTCATACTGTATTCCATGGAGTTTGGGGTTTTTTTCCTCTGAGCAGTAAAGAACTGAAGCAAGTAATAATGACAGCAGATTTGCTTTTGGAAGACTCTAATGGCAGCAAAATGGAAGCTAGATGAGAGGGCTCAGAATCTTGACAGAGACCCTCACAGTATTCCAACTGAGGGCCGTGGGAGCGTATGTTAAGCCAAGAGCAGAAGGGTAGTAGATAGAGAAGGGGATGGAGCTGAGAGAGACTGAGTTCCAGTAATGACGACAGTAGCGTTAGCTGAGATAGTTACTGAGTATACCAGATGTCTGGTGTAAGTTCTTGATAGTTACTAACTCATTTAATCCTCACAACAGCCCTATGAAGTAAGCACTCGTACTATTATTACCTGCATTTTACAGATGAAGCACAGAGACATTAAATAACCTGATGGGTTACACAGCCAGTAAGTGGCAGTTTGGGAATGTGAGCTAAGGCTATCTGTGTCTAGAGTCCACACTTTGCGTAACTACATTCTGTTGCCTCTGAATCAGTAAGCATCTCTAAGATGTGGGGGGGAGTTAGAGTAGGCAACGAGGGGAGAAGAGTCATTGATGATGGATGCTTGGTTGACAAAGAGGGTAGAGATACCACTTACAGAGATATGAGGAGCAGGGAGACGCTTTTGGAGGAATTATAATAATTTGGGGATAGTACTGAGTTTCCAGGTTCTTGTGGGGATTTCAGCTGGTGATATGTAGAAGGCACTTGGATATACCACTAACCCTTAAACAATGTGGGGCTTAGGGGTACCAATCCCCTGTGCAGTCAAAACACCTCATATAGCATTTGACTACTCAAAAACTTAGCTACTAATAGCCCACTATTGCCTGGAAGCCTTACCAATAACATAAATAGGTGACTAACACATATTTTATATGTGTATTATTTACTGTATTTTTATAATAAAGTAACCTAAAGAAAAGTAAATGTTATTAAGAAAATCCTAAGGAAAATACATTCACAGTACTGTAAGAAATCCCCGTACATGTGGACCTGCACAGTTCAGACCCATGTTGTTCATCTGGACCTGGAGCTCAGGATGGGTCTGTGCTTGACGGTGATGTGCAACTCTAAGTACAGTTGGTATCAGGACAAACTAGTCATACTTACCCTCTCTCTGAAGGACTGGGTAGAACTTTATGCCCTTCCTTTGCATAGGTACATGCAACACACATGCTGGGGAGGGAACTCTTGCATCAGCATGAGTGGGAAGAGTCTAAGGAGCCCCAGGGCTGCCAGAGTTTCTGTAATGAAGACATCTCCACAGTACATACCATGCATGTTTGTGAAAGCAGGATGATTAAAAAGTAGCAGCTCTCTTGCATCCAGCTTTGGATTCCATCTTTACAATTAAAATAGAAATGTTCTTTACAAGCCTTTTTCCAAGAGTGTGTGGCTTCCTGGTGGTCCTTTGAATGGATGAGCAAGTTGGTGGGTTTAACCCCAGCCAGGGTGACGGGATCAGGAACGTGGAATCCAAAGAGTAGAGGAATCCACAGGAGCCAGTGCCCACCGGTAGTGGGATGCATCATCCCAGGAGGCAGAGATGCCCAGGAGTTTAAACGGAAGTACATGTTTCCTCTCATGTCAGTGGCAAGCAAAGAAGAGCTCCCTGTTTTCTTTTCCCCCTCTAATCTAAGGTTTAAAAATACAATCAAAAGAACATAGCAAAGAGGTATGGAGACCTAAGCATCGTATATAGAGTAATAATTTTGAAATGATCTAAAGCTTTGACAGTTATATTCAGTTAACTTTAAAAAACCTAGTGAAATCTTTGGAAATTACATAAAATTCTATTCTTAAGTATGGACTAATATGTTTTTGCTACATTCATTTTTCATTGAAATTTATCTGATTGTAAGATTCTACTTACCTCAAGTCTAAGTGATCTTTTGGCCCTTCCACTCACCTTGGTCAAGGTAACAACTCTTTTCATATCCTAATATCTCAAAGTATAAGTTGATTTTGATTGCTTTTAGCCATAAAATCACTTTGGAAGTTACTGTTTAAACACAAAGTCTACCCATGATACTCTTGACTCAAATTCTGTATCTGCTCTCTACTGGAGTAAGTAGCTTCTTTTCGGTCTTACCTTCTGTGGTAGACAGGATTCTGAGATGGCCCCTTGATCTCCATGCCCTGGTGTTACACGAGATTATGTCACGTTATATGGCACTGGGCATTTTGCAGACGTATTTAAGGTCCCCAATCAGTTAACTTTAAGATAGAGAGATTACCCTTGGAGAACCCAACCTAATCAGACAAGCCCTTCAAAACTGAGAGTTTTCTCTGGCCAGTTACAGGAGCGAGGTCAGAGATACTCAGGGCAGGAGAGGGATTCAAGGTGAGACAGGTTTTTCCATTGCTCAGAAAAGGAGGTAGCCACCAGGCAAGGACCTGTGTGCGCCCTTTAGGAACTGAGGTCAGTCTCCAGTCAATAGCCAGCAAAAAAAGGACTTCAGTTTTACAACTGCAGCTGAATTCTACCAACAACACATGAGCTTCGATGAGGACCCCGAGCTCCAGGTGAGAACCTGGACAGCCAACAGCTTGATTTCAACCTGAACAGAGAACCCAGCCATGCATGCCAGATTTCTGTGCTATTTTTAAGCTGCTAAGTTTGTGGTAATTTGTTATATAGCAAGAGAAAACGAATACACTGTCCCTTGCTGCATTTCTCTCTACTAATGCTGATCATTGGTCTTCAGAGTTGCAGTGTTAGCATCTCTAAAGCTTGCAGTAGTATGTTTTCCATTTGTTGCCTTAATAGCCACTATTGCATTGTACTAAGGAGACTCCCAATTTCTTTCCTCCTCTTCTAACACCTTGAGTCCAGGGGCACCTGGGTGGCACAGTTGGTTAAACATCTGATTCTTGGTTTCGGCTGGGTCATGATCTCAGGGTTGTGGGATCGAACTCCCCCATCAGGCTCCACACTCAGTGGGGAGTCTACTTCTCTCCCTCTGCCTCCCCCGCCAACCCCTGCTCATGTGAGTGCGCACTCTCACTCCCTCTCACTCTCAAATAAGTAAATAATCTTAAATAAAATAAAACCCTGAGCCCAATCTTACTGGTTCTTTCTTACTATGATTCTCAGTATAGGTTTCATCCTGTCGGGGGGAGGTAGGGAAGGCCTTAATCTCTCCATTTTTATACTGGTAAAGTGTCATGCTTAAAGTTTCCATTCCTTTTCACTTTTGTGATTTAATTCTTGGTGATGTTATATCATACTGTAGCTGTTTCTCACGTTATCCATTGGACTGTGTCTGCTGTTCCCATTTCATGGGTTGAAAACAAGCAAAAGAGCGGTACGTGGTTATCCCATAGCAGAGGTGGGATGGGGACTGAGAACAGACAGAGATGTATGAGATGTGCTGGTGGGTGTTCAGAGTACCCAGTAACAAGGAGCAGTTGAGGGATCATGGACATTGAAGTCCCGCTAGTGAAATCTGTAAGCATGCCAAGAAGAAAGTGTCTCAATATGACTGTCTCACGTCAACGGAAAAGAACGCATTCTGTGTGTGTGATTGTTCTATTTTTGTCTCCTTGGTTTTATTTGGACCCTTTACCTAGTATTTCTCTTGGATCTAGAAAAAAGCATATTGAAATGGAAGGAAATAGTCTCTCTTTTTATTAAGTAATGAAATAATATCCTGGACACTGGATGGTCCACTGAATAATTTGTAAAATGATTTCCTTATTTCTTAGATCTGGAAGGGAGAAGGGGATGGCGTAGCAAGCTTTTTATATTCGTTTTTAATGTATGCACATTATTCAGGTAAACTAATTAGGTTTGCCCTTGTCTGAGAAAAATCTAGTATCTTTATAGATGCTTAAATAGATTCTAATTATCAGTCTATCTGGGCAAGCTTAGAATACTTTGAGTTCATTTGGTTACATTCACATAGTGACTCACCATCAGACCCTGGTTGGGGACCCACATTTATTGAGTCAGGCTGTGCTATCCCTTATTTGTCAATGTCTGTGAAAACTTTTAAAATGTCATTTAAATTTAACCTAATCTAAACTTTACAAATATAGAGCTTTTATCTATAATTGCCAATGTAATTTTGGTCCACTAAAATAGATTTTTTATTTTAAAAAGTATACGTACACATAATACACTTGAGAACTCTTGCCTCTGCTCCAGCCATTTAATATTCCATGTCTCAGATTTTGCATTTAGGAGATGGCCCTGTATACAGAGGAATCAATGTCAAGGTGGTTTTCTTTGTTACATTTTGCCTTGGAAAATTGTATTAATAATTTATCTTTAAGCAATATAGTTGGTTAGGGGATGTAAGTAACCACAGTACCAATTTAATTTAATGATGTCTTCGGGTCAGTAGCTGTAAACTACTGGTGTTTGGGGTTTTGGGTTTTTTTAGATTTTTGGAAAGAACAGATGGTTTTTTACTTTGTTTTCCAGTTCTATTTTAAGAAGTTGCACCTTCCTTTTCACACATGCTTCGCATTTCCTTTAGGCCTACTATATCTCTATAGACGTGTCTATAAAATTTGGTGATCTGATTTTTCGTAAGTCTTTGTTTATTTCTAGTATTTTAGTATATGATGTTCTTTCATATTGAAGTTTTTTATTGTATGTATTTTGAAGTTATAGAGGCAAAGTTGTTGTCTGGCTTTTTGCCTTCAGGGCAGCCTACCTGGAAAAATTAAAAACTCAGGTGTTATTTGGTGTTTGCATTTTTCTTATTAACCCTCTTTTATGTGTACAGAGAATACTAAAACTCACTGTTTTTGTGTGTTGGTACTAGAAACATGAGATTTTCAGCAGTGGTGTATGTGTGAGTCTTTGTTTCTTTTTTTCAAAATCTTGTTTGGTTTTGTTTTTAAGGCTATGCAGGATTTTTAGAAATCTGCTTAATATGAGAAAATTCTAAAAATTGTCAAATACGTAATTCAAATATTTTTCTTAAGGATATATCTTCTGGGTTGTGACTTCGATGGCAGTGAATCATTTTTAAATTTAAGATTTTATTTATTTATTTATTTATTTATTTATTTATTTATTTACCAGAGAGAGAGAGAGAGAGAGAGAGAGAGAGCGCGCGCGCACAAGCAGGGGGAGTGGCAGGCACAGGGAGAAGTAGGCTCCCTGCTGAGCAAGGAGACCAGTATGGGGCTTGATCCCAGGACCCTGGGATCATGACCTGAGCCGAAGGCAGACACTTAACCGACTCAGCCACTCAGGCATCCCGAATCATTTTTAAATGTGATTCTTTAGTATTTTATGTTTGTTTTATTTGTCACATAATAAAGTTCCAGGGGATCTAGATCAAATTTGAAACTAAAAATAACAATGAAAATCCCATAACTTGACCTGTGGCTCAGTTTATCCTCTTGACATAAAATTGTTGGCTTTAACATAACATTTGCACCTGGTGAATATCACCCCTTTATTTTAATGAAATAGAAGTGAAGCGTAAAGTGCAAATCATTGCACGTTATATTTTCTTATTGGACAAAAAAACCTGTAGTATGTACCTGAGTCAGGCTAATAAGGGAGAGGACACTTATTGAAGAAGAAAATAAAACCGAAGTCCTATTTTTCATGAGCCTTTTATCTACAGGGTACTACTGTCCTGAGTTCTTTATATTTGTTCTCATTCAATCATTTCAACTTACTTACAGTATTATTACTATCATTGGAAATGTGAGAACACCCTGGCTCAAAGATTAAGTAATTTGCTCGTGGTCATATAGTTAATAAATATTAGAACCGCAGTTACCTAAATCTGACTCCAAACTGTAGGTTATTTCTGAGATTTCACACTGCCTCCCACCTAACTTACGGAGTCATTATATATTCATTTGAAGAAGTGGAAACAGAGAGCCTGGGGGCAGGAATGGGAGAGCCTAGAAATGTGCCTGGTGATTTGACCTTTACCCTCTGTCAGGTAGCTTGATACGCCTGCTTCTCTGGTTCTCTCAGTCCTCCCAGTCTCTGAGGGCCTTATTTGGTGGGTACACCTCCTCCTCACACCATGTGAGAAGTACATACCTCATACCAACCAAATGCATCATCTTATGCACTGCCCAACACCGGAGGGCGTACTGGAGGGCACGCTGGATGTGTCAGATTCATTGAGAGAGGAATGCCTATTACCGTCCTTTATGGATGGCCAAAGAGTAATTTTCTTGTGTCGGCTTTCCGATGTAAATCTGAGTCCCCTTCTTCACCTGCCAGAAATGTGATTCCATGGTATTTGCCAGGCACCGTGCTAGGCTTCGTATATCTTAAACGTTTGTAGAAATACTGATAGTACAATTGCTCACCTGTTTTTCCAAAAACCACTTGGCAAAGAATTCTTATCTTTTAAATATTAGGTTCAGTTCCCTATTTCAGAGCATAACATTTCAGATTTGACTTAAGTAGGCATACTTCTGTTTCATACAGCAGGGATCTATCATTCCCAGTCAATCTGCTGACAAAGGAGTCTTTTGTCCAAGGGTTCATTTGAAAAGAGGTAATAATATATCCCTGATCTCTCTCTCTCTCTCTCTCTCTCATTTTAAACATCTTTCTCTTTTGTTTCATGCATTCCTTTTTGCTTAGATTTCACTGTGAAGTTCTTTCACGACATTACCACTTAGTACTTTGTCTAAATTAATCTCTACTTCCTTTTCTTCTTGTTGGGATTTCACAGTAAACCATAAAGTGTAAAAATACAACAATCCTTTCACATGCTTAGAACCCAGACTACAGTCTTTGGGCCTTTGAATAGAATATTCATCTAAAGAGGGGATCTTAGGCAATGTAGATTTCTGGATGTTTGTTTAGGGTAGGAAGAGATCAATAGGAGATACTGAAAAAATAGCCTTTTCTAAATACTCTTTCCTTGAAATGTTTAAATGTTAACTAAGATCTGAGAGCTTGATTTATACTTAGATGTATTTGATGTGAATGCTCACCAATTTCTACCCAAGATTCTTCATTCATAAAGCATTTATTATGCACCTGGTCTATGCCCAGCAGTCCTCTGGAATGCAAACATGATCTAGTTGGGGAGATGAGAAGGTTCATTAGTCGTTCCAAGCATAGCACTCAGGTGAAAATAGGTGCTATGGGGATTTATTTATTTTTTTAAAAAAAACAAACTCTGGCCAGTTTTATTAAAGAAAAATTTTGTGTGTTTTACTTCTCACCAGTCTGTTCTGGCATGCTTCTCATGATAACAGAGTTACCTGGATCAATGATAGCTGGTGTGCCTACTCAGTAGTATTTCCCACATGCCCAATTCAGTATTATTGCCACTGTAGTGATGACCATCAGTTTTGGCCAGCATGGCAGAGTATTCTATTTCAGATGTCCTAAAGGCTGTGCTGTTGTTCGCAAGGATGACCAGTTTCACTTTGCCGTGTCTGATCATTTTCAGAGTCTGCTTGTATCCCAGCATGTACTTTCCACTGTTGGTGACATGCTGGAGCCTAGAGTTGATCCACTCCAGCGACTTTTTCGTCGTCTTTGTGGCCACCACCATCTTCCTGCCTTAGGTTCAACATGGCGCCCACCGAGAGCAGCCGCCAAGATGGCCGGGAGCGAGAGAGGAAAGAGCTGCTGTGGGGATTTAAGGACTTCCTTAGCATCTGTTTTATCTTTCTAAACTTTTGATACTTTTAGTCAGTAAAGGAACTGGAAACCACTTTTAGATTAGTCAACCTGCTATGACAGCACATATTTGTTTTAACTTAATCAGAATATTTTCCAAAAATAAAAATATCCCAGAGGCTTCAAAGGGAAGAAAACCTCCCTGATTGAGTTGGCATATTATAGGTTCTGCTTCAAAGAATTAAGTTGCTTTCTTTTACGTTCTTACACATTTTCAGAATACAGGCAGCTACTAAGCATGGATACTAGAGTTGCTATGCTGCCAGTTCATAGCCAAAGTGAGATACAAGAGGGAGGAATGGAGAGTTAGTTCCTGGATCTTTATTCTTAGTAATGGTCAAATGGATGCATAACTGGAAGGCTGTGGAGTGACTTCCTTTCTATGGTACCATGCCCATGATATCGCTGAAGTACTATAATGCTGACATTACTTCTCCTACTGATGGTAAATTCTAGGAAAATTGTTTCATCTGTATTCCTCATAATGTTTTTTGGCCATTAATCTAAATACATTGTTTTTCTGTTTGCATTAGAGATACTTGATATCACCCCATCTAGAGCCATGAGCCTGATTTGGTTTCATAAATAATTTAGAGCCAAAGCTCATCATATATGTTAATTTAACCATGCAAATGTGAGCAAACATATAACGCCTACCTGTAATTAGATACAAATGAAGAGTTCTATTAAATGCGTGATAATATTTTTAGTGATTTTTTGAGTAATAATCTGGTCTTTATGAAGTAGACTTGGGTTGGTTATATAGCTTCTACAATCACAGACTATTTGGGAAGCTTGAAGTAAATTACCAGAAGCATAATATTGAGGAATGCTATTCCTCTAAATTTTGTGGCATTATTTTGAAGTAAAAAAAAGATACCAGACATTGCTCAGATTTTAAAACCAGGAGCCAGGCTTAGACAGTACTTCCTTACGTAGACACCTTTAATACTATTGGTTTTTTAAAAAAAATCAAAAATTCTTTTCCTTTTTGAACCTAGTTGATATATTTTGATTGAATAATGCAGGCACCACAATTCTTACTTTATTCTATATTCCTGTATCATGTTAACCTGAGTTTGGTTTGAAGTTACGGAGACCTAAAGGCAAAGACCACAGGTTGGCATGTTGCCCAAGATGGCAAAGACCAGGTTTCTTTTCAGTTGTTGCTATGTCTTGGACTCAGTTCTGGTCCTAAGTTCCCCTCAAAGTCCAAGATGGTCACTACCATTCCACCTCCAATAATCACATCCACATTCCATCTATCAGGAAGAATAAAGATGGAAAAGAGGGGACATCCTCTCCCAAACATACATCTTGGTTGCCACTTATGTTCAGTGTTGTGCTGGGGACTCTAGCGAGGGGCATTAAGGCAAGAAGAACAAAAGAAAATATGGCATCCAGACTGGAGAGGAAGAAGTAAAACTATTTCTGTTTGCAGATGACATGAACTTGTATATAGAAAACCCTAAGGAATCTACAAAAAAACAAGCCAAAACTGTTAAACTAATGAACAAGTTCAGTAAGATTTCAGGCTATGAAAGATCAATATATAGAAATCAGTTGTGCTTCTCTACACTAGCAATGAACACTCCAAAAATGAAATTTAAAAACAGTTCTATTTGCAATACCATCAAAAGGAATAAAATGCTTAGGAATAAATTTAACAAAAGAAGTGCAAGCCTTGCACACTGAAAACTACAAAACCTCATTGAAATAAAGATCTCAATAAATGCAAAGACATTCCATGTTCATGGATCAGAAGAGTTAATATTGTTAAGATGACAGTCCTCCCCAAATTGATACATAGGTTGCACACAGTCACTGTCATCGAAATATCCTAGCTTGCTCTTTGTGGGGCAAAAATTGACAAGCTGATCCATAAAGCTCATACGGAAATGCAAGAGACCCAGAAAAACCACAACAATCTTGAAGAACAAAGTTGGAAAAGACTAAACATTCCCAACTCCAAAACTTATCACAAAGCTACAATAATTAAGAAATTGTGGTACTGGCATAAGGATAGAAATATCCATACACTTAAGGTGAAATAAACCCTTACATTTGAAATAAATCCTTACACTTACTGTCAGTTGATTTTCGACAAAGAGGCAAGACAGTTCACCTGGTGCTCAGACAATTGGATATCCACATTCAAAGGAATGAAGCTGGACCCCTACTCACAGCATGCACAAAAATTAACTCAAAATGGGTCACAAACCTAAATGTAAGAACTAGAAACTATAAAATGTAGACACAAATCTTCGTGATGCTAGGTTAGGCAACAGTTTTCCACATATGACACCAAAAACACAAATGACAAAAGAAAAAATGAATTTGACTTCAAAATTTAAAAATTTTGTGGTTCAAAGGACACTATCAAGAAAGTGGAAGAACAGTCCCTGTAGTGAGAGGAAATGTTTGCAAATCATATATCTGATAAGAAACTTGCATTCAGAACATACAGAAAACTGTTACAATTCAACAATAAAGACAACCAAATTTAACTGGGCAAAGGATCTGAATAAACATTTCTCCAAAAAAGATAATAGGAATGGGCAATAAGCACATGAAAGGAGGCTCAGCATCACTCATCATTTGGTAACTACAAATCAGAACCACAGTGGGGCATACTTCACACCATTACTACAACTATAACTAAGAAGATGGATAATAACAAGTGTTGAAGAGGATATGGAAAAATTGGAACCCCTGTTCATGTAAAATGGTGGCAGCCAATTTGAAAACAATCTGGGAGGGCGCCTGAGTGGCTCAGTTAGTTGGGCGACTGCCTTCGGCTCAGGTCATGATCCTGGAGTCCCTGGATCGAGTCCCGCATCGGGCTCCCTGCTAGGTGGGGAGTCTGCTGCTCCCTCTGCCCCTCCCCCCTCATGTGCTCTCTCTCTCTCTCATTCCCTCTCTAAAATAAATAAATAAAATCTTTAAAAAAGAAAACAATCTGGGAGTTCTTAAAAAGTTAAATGTAGAGTTCCCATGTGACCTAGCAGTTCCACTCCTAGGTATATTTCCAAGAGAAATGAAAACAAATGTCCCCAGAAAAACTTGTACACATATGTCCATTATCAGCAGCATGTCCATCCTCTGATGAATGGGTAAATAAAACATGGTATAATATCCATACACTCAAATATTATTTGTCCAAAAGGGAATGAAGTGCTGATGCACACTACAATGTAGATCAATCTTGAAAACATTATGCTAAGAAGCTGGACACAAAAGGTCACATATTTTATAATTCCATTTATATGCAGTGTCCAGAATGGGCAAATTTATAGACACAGGGATTAGATTAGTGGTTGCCTCAGGCTGGGGTGAGAAGTAGGGTGAGGACTGCTAATGGGTATGAGGTTTCTTTGGGATGATAGAAATGTTCTATAATTAGACTGTAGTGTTTGTACAACTCTGTGACTACACTAACTATTGAATTGTAAATTTTAATCACGAATTTCTGGTATATGAAAGGTATTTTTAGAAAGTAAATCTTGGAGGTGGCACATACTACTATATCCCGTTGGCTATAACTTAGTTACACTGTTATACCTTCTTGGGGGTAGGAATAGTGAAGGTGGGAACAGTGTTCTGTATTCTGGGCAGCCATGTGCTCAGCTAACATAAGGGGACTATGACGGAGGCCAAGGAGTGAGTGAGATATTGGTGTACATCTAGTAATTTCTGCCACCTTCTAGTTAAAGGTGAATCATAACAACTGCTGCAAATTACTGTCGTTAAGTCAACAGTCATTCTTGATGAAGAGCTTCCCATTAGTTTGAAATAATAACCTGGTTTTTAAAAAAGGTTTAAATACAAAGAGAGGTTTGAGAAAATAGAGTGGCCCTCATTCTTTATTGCAAAATAGAAGACAAAGAGGAACAGAACCTTTAATTTCAGCTGATAGCTCAATGTGTCAATTTGTGGGGTCTCAACAGTGAAAAATGACCATGTCAAATAATCATCAGTGATGCTTTATTGATACCAGCTGGGTGTATGAGCCTGGTCTGGTAAGAAGACGAGAAAAGTCCCTGGCACCCAAGAATGTCACAGTCTGATTGGAGAAATATAATGTATATGCATAAAATGTTAAATAACACAGGATAATTTATAGTTACTGCAAAATGTAAAAAAGCAGAGAGTAAATGCTATGCAAGTTTGATTAGCCTGAGAAAATCCCGTAACCTGAGGTGTCCAAGGACAATAAGAGTAATAATACTTTTGGAGAGCTTACTATGTGTCAGATGCTTTGGAAGCACCTGCTAAATGTGATCTTGCCCCCTTCTCACACTAAGTGCAAGAACGGAGTCTCCTGGTAAATGGTGTCTCTCCAGGGCCCGTGCTCTTAACTGCCTCAGTTGTGCTCTGAACCCAGGCTGCACAATAGGATGCCCGAGGAGATTTCAGGACACTACAGGTTTCTGGATCCCATTCTCAGAGATTCTGATTTCAGTGGTCTAGTGTGTGCCCTTACCCTCCCCACCACTGGGGGGTTTTCTTTGTTTTTTTTTTTTACAAGTCCCCAGAGGATTACAGTGACTGTTCAGCCTGGGGTCGGAACCACTGTGTTCCTTGGAGCTGTAAGTTCCTCCCCTAACACATGAGGGATGATCAGCCCCTGAAGAAGGTAGGGCAGGACTAGAGACAGTAGATAACAATCTCATTTTAGAAGTGGTTAGAACTGGACAACAGCTAAGCTCAGGTAATGCTGTTTTCTACTGTTCCACGCCCTTCTACCCACCGAGGCTTTTCTCTGTTCCACAAGATACGGCTTAGTGATCACAGGATGCCATCACCTAGAAATGGACTGTCCTGTTGAAGTGGATGAAAGTAGAGATGCAGGTGCGCATATCATTGGAGGGTCACGCTAGTGCTCGATATTTGGAGCAGGGGAATGTTATAGGTGACTCTTAGGTTGCTAAAATTATTCCTTGTGTCTGCCCAGAAGTAGGACATTCCTTTTCCTTTGCATTCATGGTGTCTGTGCCAGAAGCTTTGTTTTTTATTTACTATGCTTTTTGGGAAGCTCTTATTAATCAAGTGGTTTTAAGATGCCTTTATTTGATTGAAAGCCTATGTCTGATCCTTCCTCTCCTGTCCTTCCCTTTCTTCTAATACTTCTACCATTAGACTAAAGGCACTTTATTCTCTGTTTATTCTCTTCTTCCTAGAGCTTTCTTTTCCACTGGCAAAATTTTGGTTTGTTTTCAGTTTCCGTTGATTTCAAAATTATGACCTGTGCTTTCATGGTTTCCTATAACCACATCCTCCCTGACCACTTTATAATTTCTGTATCTTAATTAGTTGCTAATTAGCTCATTCTTTTAGGATTTTCCTCACCTTCTATTACTTCCTTTTTAGAACACCTTACTGCTTTTTCATTGCAGACAACATGTTAATTTCATGGTTTCATGATCACTCTTCCACGGTCTTAGAGCAGTTTGCTCTGACATCATTTCTTGCCCTCTTTTACCTCCCCACTCCCCATATCCTTTCTTTCTTTACCATGTCATTGGGATTGTAGTTCTTTGAGATAAAGAAATAGCATGATAGTGCCATGTTCTCTTCTCACAATAAATACACTGACACTGAAGATGCTAACTAAGTAGCATTTAATTATATCCCTCAGCTTATGGGATAAAATGTAACTAAAAGAACGAGGAAAGGAATTTTTAGGGGAAGCTACCTTGGCAAATTCAAGCTTGTATTTATGAAGAGTACTTAGAAGGAATAGCCTCTGTAACAAAACCTTTGTGATCACTATAATCAGGAGGCTTTGCTGGTGTTGAAGATCATGCATATAGATGTTTTAGTTAATGGAGTCTAATTACTGAAACAAAAAAGGAAAACCGCAACACAGCACTCGCATAATATCACATCAAAACGTATTTCTCCCATCCCAGCTCAGTGGGTCGTGAGGGCACCGACGGGCGGTGGGTGCCGCTGTGTATTGATCAAGGGACCCAAACTGTTGGCAGCTGTGCTGTCTTCCTGGGAATCAGTATTCAGCCCTTGCCCGACAAAAGAGCGAGAGGATGGTTTGTGGGCATTTTTCATGGGTGAGGACAGGAAGTGGGAAATGGCATTTCTGCTCACTGAAGGTATTTTTTTATAAAATGGAGTGGGGAGAGGGGATTGGAAGAAGGTGGTCAGAAGGTACAAACTTCGAGTTAGAAGATAAAATGGGGCACCTGGGTGGCTCAGTCATTAAGCGTCTGCCTTCGGCTCAGGGCATGATTCCAGGGGCCTGGGATCGAGTCCCACATCGGGCTGCCCGCTCCGCGGGAAGCCTGCTTCTCCCTCTCCCACTCCCCCTGCTTGTGTTCCCTCTTTCTCTCGCTGTGTCTCTCTCTCTGTCAAATAAATAAATTAAAAAATTCTTAAAAAAAAGATAAATAAGTGCTAGGGATGTGATGTATTGACATGATGACTACAGTTAACACTTGCTGTGTGATGTACAGGAAAGTTGTTGAGATAGCAGATCCTAAGAGTTCTCATCACAAGAAGAAATGGGTTTTTTTTCTTCCTTTTATTGTATCTAAACCTAGTATGTGGTTGTTTCATGATATATGTAAGTCAAACCATCATGCTGGACACCTTAAACTTATACAGTGATATATGTCAATTATTTTTCAATAAAACTGAAAAAAAAAGTCTTAAGTTGAAAAAGAAATGAGTGGTTTGCGTATGTCACTGACTCAGTAGGGTTCCTATGTACATGAAAGGGATTGTAGGATTAAGTAAACACATAATTAAAATTAAACAACTCTATTAACAATGGGGAAGTAAAATACAGTGTTGTCACTTGACCAGCTTTCTTTTTAACATTGGTAAAGTAAAACAATGCACAACTGTTAAATTAGATTTGTAGTAAGTAGTAACAGATAACATAAAACCTATTCATTACTTATTGTTGATAAATTTAGTTACCACATTAGGAGCAGTTTATATCCATAACAGATAAAAACAATGCCAAGGTTAGTAAATCTGATTCTCATTACACATGTATTAACAAATCAGATTATTTCGATGGGGCCTCATTAATCAGTCAACAAATACATGAAACAAATACATGAGTATCCACCATGGACACGGTTCTCCTAGTGGGCTGAGAAGAAACCAAACTAAATGGGGATACTTTAAAGTCACACTTTAAAAAGAAAGATAATCAGCAATATGAGTTTATATATTTGCTATGCAAATTGGAAGACCAGGTATTCTGGAAGCTGAAAGGATTAAAAGTGCATGCCCTCTGTAGAGCTACAGCCCAAATTGTTGACTGAACCTGTTACTCTGGTGTTAAATGCCAACGGGAAGAACAAAGAGACACAAAAGTGGAAAATCAAAAACCCTTTAATATTTAATTGCCAAAATCACAACACAGCTTAGAGAATCATGCATTTGTTCTTTGTGACATGAGGATAGCAAAAAGAAAAAAAAAAACCGACTTGCTTATGTGTCTGTGTTATCTGGATTCGGCCCAACCTTAATAGAAAACTCACCAGCAGTAAGCTTGCAGGTTTAATATCAAAACATTATAAATTGTCATCCAAGTACATCATACTTTATATTAAAAATAAAAAGCATTTAATAGAGATTTGGATTCTACTGTGACAGACATAGAACTATTTGAACTGATTGAGACACATCCTAAGCAACCCATATAAAAGGCAGTATAGTTATGCACTAATTCGGTATATCCAAATGTCATAAATTTATTTACAACTTAAACAAAGCTAAAATAGTCACAAGCAGCATAAAAACGTAAGATTCAATGGGGGAAACTATTCTAAATAAATGCAAACATTATTATATTTGAATATTAAAAAAACAAAACAAAACCATGAGGCATGAGTCTGGGCAACTCCATTGCATTGCTATGGATGCTAGTAAGACAAGGTCATTTAGAGAGGATTTTTTTTTTTCTTTTTCTCCTAAGAGTTCATTTATTTGAGAGAGAGTGTGAGCATGAAGTGGGGTGGGGGGCAGGCAGAAGAAGCAGACTCCCCACTCACCAGAGAGCCCAACATGGGGCTCCATCCCAGGACTCCAGGATCATGACCTGAGCCACCCAGGTGCCCCAGTTTAGAGAGGATCTATCTAACAGCATTTTTGGTCCTGAAGTATCTTTGTTCCTTAACCCTTATTACCGTGATTCTCAAAATTGACGACTGTATAGACCAATTTCAAAAGGAAAAAAAAATGCCTGTACTTCCCACATTATTAAAGTAGTTTTATTGTCACTTAAATACACATAAACATGGGCGCCTGGGTGGCTCAGTCGTTAAGCATCTGCCTTTGGCTCAGGTCATGATCCCGAGGTCCTGGGATCAAGCCCCACATCGGGCTCCCTGCTCTGCGGGAAGCCTGCTTCTCCCTCTCCCATCCCCCCTGCTTGTGTTCCCTCTCTTGCTGTGTCTCTCTCTGTCAAATAAATAAAAATCTTAAATAAATAAATAAATATACATAAACATTAAAATATCAGTCTAAGCTCCTGCTCTGAGCTCTTAAAGAAATTTATAAATTCAGCATACAATATTAGCAAAACTACAAAATTGATATAGTTCAAATGAAAAATATTAGGAAGATGTTCATGAAGGTGGCATTTGAGCTGGTCTTTCAAGCATGAGTATAATGAGTAGTGAGTAAATACGGATTGGGAGATAAGGCTCAGGCAAAGGAAAGAAAGTGAGTAGGCCCAGAGGAGTGACGCTGCGCCGTGTGTGTGGCACAGGAAACAGGTCCTTCGGGCTCTAGCGTATGGTGTGGGGGATATAGGTTCTTATATTCTGTGGATAGATCGTGAGGGCCTTGAGTATTGAGCCAAAGACTTAAGGCCTCATTCTATATGAATGAGAACCACTGAAGGCAGATGTGAGTAAAAGAGTAAGATGAGCCATGTTGTATTCTTGGAAGTTTTATCCGCAGCAATATTTAAGTAAGGTGACAGTGAAGAATGGGGGAATTGAAAACCCAGCCAAGAAGTCAGCTCCATGAAAGCAGGGACTTGGTTCAGTACCGTATCGCCAGGTTCTAGAACATAGCGGGTCCTCCTTATGTGTTTGTTGGATGAATGTAGGATGCCTGAGTGAATGGTGGGACATCCAGGTAGAAAAGGGTCAAAGATAAAGTCTGGTTGAGGAGCTCAGAATACAAGTTGGTAGCTGAGAGAATGGATATGCCAGTTGTCCATAACGAAGTGAATCCCTAAGGGGTGTGTAAGATGCTAAAGGAGAGAGAAACGGTGAGCAGGTTAAGGGCGGAACCTTGATTAACTCCTACAGTTAGAGCTAATGTGGAAAAGGGGGGAAACCGTGAAGGTAACAAGGAGAGATCAGAAAGGTGCATCAGGAGATGACAGTAGCCCGGCAGCCAAACCAGCAGGATTTGTGTGTGTCCGGCTTAAAAATTTTTATTTTAAATTTTGAATTTGATTCTTTTTTAAGCAGACTTACTTTGAAGGATTCGTGGTTCTGATTTTCCTAGCGTTAAAAATGATTTTAACAAGTGTGTAAGACTTAATATTGAGGGGATCAAGGTCAAACCAGGCAAGGAAAGTATATCCCAGAAGCATGCTGGATCTGGGGAAATTTCAGGATGATATTAACATATTTTGGAATTTAACACACATTTCTTTTAGACTTCTTGTTACTACATCTTTGAGCTAAATATATAAGTTTTAGCATGTTATATATAGTAGTTAAGCAACAGGATAATTATATCACAAAAATGTTTACTTTAGGGATTCATTTAATGTAGTGTCTCTATTAGTGGCCTACCCTAGGTTGCCAATCATATAAGTGATTAAGTTTTATTTCTAGACAATTTTTGTGAAACTTCTTTTGCCTAAAGCAGGCACATGGTTCAGTTGTTTAAAAAAAATAAAAAAGACATAAGCTCAAAAACAGGCACTGGTTTCTTACTCCTTTAGAGCTTTAAAAATCCTTCCGAATCCTCTTGACAAGAGTATTTACTACATCAGCTAGCAGTGGGACTTAACATTAAATTTTCATTTTGATTAACTTGACTGCAGTTGTTTCTTGGCTGCCTCTTTAGAACCCACTGTGGAATAAAATTAAAACAGTTTTATGATATAGCAGGTTAGTTGCAGAAAACGACATTTTTCTTTTTCCCTGAATGGTGGTGTGTTTTCTCTCTGAGTTTCCTCACATACACCCCATGGCTCTGGTTTCTTCCCCTCTAATCCAGCTTTTAGAGTATTGACAGGTGAATTTTCCTAAAGCAGAGCTTCGGCCAGTCTCTCATCCCAAACCTTTCGCTGGCCTCCATTGCCAGAGAATTAGGACCAGCCCAAAAGCTATATATTCCTCTTGACATTTTCTTGATCTTCTCTGCCAAAGTCTCCATCTCCACTCCAGATTCTTTATTCCTCTTGCCTAGCACTAGTGATGTCCTCCTACCTTACATAAAATTACATGCGAATACATCTCACCAAGAGGATGTCAGCTTCTTGAATGCACGGGCCAAGCTCTCTTTTCATTTTCGCCCACTCCTCCATTGCTTGGTGCATGAAAGATCCTCCATAAATGTTTGCCAGTCTTCAGCATGGACACATTAAATACGTGCAGCTCTTCGTAGATCACGTGTTCCTCAATAAAGCTGTTTTTAGAAAAAGCTAAACAAATGAGATAAATGTTTGTTGGATAAATGAATGAAATAGACCTTAAAATGACAACCTTGCAAATTACTCTTCTTTCTCATGTACGGTCCTCCTGATCTTCTTACCCTTTACTTTTTCTTTTTTCCCATAGCACCTTTCACTTTTAGTGAATTCATATTTTAATTCCTCATTTTTGTTGCTGATAACTTTCTCCCTCCTTCCTTGGGTGAGACTTGGAGTTGAAGGTCAGTTTCTCTCTGTTTTTTGGATTATGGTTGGCAGTTTTCAAGGCAAAACTCGGTGTGGTGTTGAAGAACAGGGGGAGACGTACAGGGACCCCAAAGTCAGTTTCTCCTATGCAGCTTTAGGCACGTTTCCTAACTGCCCTGAAGTCATTTCCTCACCTGTAAGAGGATAATATAACCTAAATTACAATGTTTATAGAAGGATGGAATTCTAGGGACGTAAAGCATGCAGTAAATAAAATTAATCGCTGACGTTTCCTGATCCCTCCTAACATCATATGACAGAAACATCCGCGTTTCCCATCATTGTCACTGTGTATCTTCACGGCCGCTCTGGGAAGCGGGTACTGTTGTTGCCCCATCTCACGGGCTGAAAGGAAGGTTTCTGCCCAAGATCGCACAGTGATGGGGGGCAGAGCTTTGACTAGACCAAATCTCTTGGACTTCATGGCCCGTGCTTTTAACCCCTGCTTGCTTGTCTCTGTGCCCTTCCCACCCTCCTACCTCCTGGTGGGGAGCCTCAGGGGAGGCCAGAGGATTTCTCCTTTGGAACAGCCCTTCCAGATCTTTCTTTCCGCTCCAACATGCTTGAGGGGGTGCAGAGCACTCATAAGTACGAGCAGCCTCCTCGGGAGGACTTTATGAACCTGTTCTCCCAAAGCGTGAGGGCAGGGGAGTCTGGTTTTGGAAGTTACCCCTGGGGAGTTGGACCTCTCATTCCTGCTAGGATACCTCTGCTTCCAGATCTGCTGCTTTTTCTCCCATCCCCCTCATCCCCACTCCTCATCTGTGTCTCCTGCGACCAAGATGAAGTATTCCTGCATTAAGACTGTTTTCAAGATTGTGGCCTTACTGGATTGGAAACAGATTTGATGGCTTATGATTGTGATAACCAGATTGATCATTACAGCCTCCTCGACTTCTTTTGTCTTGTAAAAGTACTGAAACTTTTTTAAGTGAACTATGAGTAAAACACCCAGTTAAATCACTGACTCTTTTGGTTATTGCAGTATAATCAACATCAGAAATAAGAAGGGTTGTTTTCTGTATAAAGAAATTAACCTTTTCAGATATTATCTGAGCATTGAAAATGACTAAACCACGATTAATGAGATGGGTCGTTTCAGCATCTAAAAAAAGGTCTTTTTAAGTTTCAGGGGATGGATTTCTTTTTTGAAATAATTTACTTGTCATTGGTTCACATGTTAAAAATGGACCTCAGAAAATATCAAAATGAAAAAAATAATTTCATTTGCATGCTATAAAGCTTCATTATTTTTAATTGATTGGGAAATTCGGTAGGGGGCCAGAAAGAACTGGCAAAACATACAAAATTTAAAAGGAGATCCTGGCATTTAATTTCAAGTACTGTTTCAACAGAGAGGTTTATCATATATTTTTGGTAGTTGTATTTTAGTGATTAAGAGCGTAAGCCTTGGAATCAGTCTGACTTGGGCCTGAATCCTCACTTTCCTGCTTATTAAATCTGTGAGCTCAGACATATCACTTAACATTCTGAACCTTGATTCTTCCCACCTGTAACGAAGGAACAATACCTACCTCGTAATACTATTGTATCATATGAAATAGTACATGCAGAGCATCTAGGTAGTACTAACATACTGTTGGCACTTAATAAATGTTTTATTATCCTTGAGTACAATCACTTAGATAAAATGAGGTTTTGAACATGTCTTCACAGGTAAGTGGGAAACATTTTTAGGGAATCCTGTGTGCAGTTGTCAACTTGTTGTAGAATGCCTTTTTAGTGCTAATTCGGAAGCAAGCTTGTGTCATCTTGGGATGACCTATCAATTTCTGCGTTAGTGAAGTCTTAACTATTGAAATTTTATCTGGAGCAAACAGATGCTAATTCTAGGTTTCTTACACTAAATTATCTTTTCTAGGAGAATGCATAGAAGGGCTGCGGGAAAACGAATACCTTCTGATTCACTCGTGCCGTCAGTGGACCACCATCACTGCCCACAGCCTGGAGGAGGGACACTACGTCATTGGGCCAAAGATAGAGATTCCAGTACATTATGCAGGTACAACTCCCCTCAAGGGGCAGGAAAGGGAGAGGAAGGGACTTGAATATGCAAAATTTTTCCTTCTGAATGAGAAAATAAGACTTGTCTGTAAACCAGAGTATGATGACTTAGAAAAAGAAGAATCAAACACGTTTTTTGGTTATTTTATCTGTCAGTGAAAGCTCAGTGTCATTTCGTCATAGGTAATTTCTAATTAATGCATGTAGTTACGTGTGGATTCTTATCAGATATTTATAAAATGAACACTTTACAAACGCAAAGAGTGTCTCTGTCGTCTTGGGATGGCAATCAGTATCTGAGCTGCAGTGTCTGAATAACCCTGGGCACCACATGGATGTTGCTTTTGGGAATGGCTTTACAAGATGCCATTTTGCCTGTGAGCATTGTGGTCTGGCTTTAAAAATAACAGATTGGAAGCTCAGATACCTGGCCATGGCCCTCTTTGCAACAAGGCACTTGGAATACAGGTAACTGAGATATATCTCACTGCTTTCGTTGTTACTAAATCAGGGTGGCAGTGGCCATTTCGCCTCACTTTGAACACCATTCAGTTCAACGGTGCCATGGAGCCAACTTTTACTGAGTACGTCCTATGTGTCAGCGCTGTCTAGGAGTTCAGGATAGCATCTACTGGCTTGAACACAGTTTCAGCAGTGCTGGCTTATAAACGCAGTATAAAAAAACCAAACATGTTATCCTATATTTGTATCTGTGGCTTATAGATCATTATGTAAAGGATCTTGATTTTTTTTTCTCTATAATTATTCTTATTAAAAAAAAATTATAAGAAAGAATGTCTCTAGCCTGGAACTTTGTCCCCTAGAATTATATTTGCTGACCATAGGAGTCGCGTTCATGGAAAAAGGAGGAACATATAGCTGCAGAAAGTATTAAAACTGACAACTGTTGGATTGGGAATCAGGCCAAAGGGACCAGAGAACAAGACAAACCTTCCGGCCTGCCCAGTCTCTCCTGTCAGGGGGTCCCATGACAGGTGAGATCTTTGCTATTTTTAGGAGGCCCAAACTCCCGGTGCCTGTCTTTTGTGGAAAACTGTAAAGGAAGGTATAAGATTGTGCTTCATCATATATGCAATTTTACCGGATGTACCGTGTTCTTCTCGTAGTAGATTGAGTTTTTGGTCTTTCCCCTGACCCCACTAGGAATAGCTTATCAGTGCGGTCTTTGGTCCTTAGCTTAAATCTCCTTAGAGACTCCAAACTGCCACCAGACCCGTAGGCTTATTTCTCAAAACCCCTGGGGCTGGTTCTAGTCGGCTTCTCTACACGTACCTTTTCTACTCTGGAGAGCGAACCTTCCATCTAGCTAGATGGGTTGCCTCACTGTTGGCTGGACACACTGGCTCCTTTTCCATTTACGCCATTCCCAGGCCGGAGTGGCCTTCCTCGGCCTTGCTCTTATCAGGGCCTGTCCTTGTATTAGGAGGGTGCGGGCATCCCTGCTATGCCCGTGGAGTCTCCACGTGTATTTATGGTGTCTCACATTCATTTGGCACAGGCCCCAGTCTTCATTCAGTTACCTTTTCCTGGATAGATAGACACATAACTTCACTTGTTAGTTGGGACTGTACATTCCTCAACAAGTGAGCCCAATTCTTTTTTATTTTAACTTTAAAAAAAATTTTAATTCTAGCATGGTTAATAGACAGTGTTATGTGAGTTTCAGGTGTGCAATATAGTGACTCAACAATTCCATGTATGACTCAGTGCTCATCATGATAAATGTACTCTTCATCCTTCACCTACTTCACCCATTGTTGCCCTCCCACCTCCCCTCTGGTGACCCAACTGCTTGTTCTCTACAGCTAAGACAGTGAGACCAATTCTCAAAAACCTTTGTGAATCCTTTGGATCTATACACAAAAGATAGAATTCTTTATTGCTGTAGATTCTTGATCTAGGGAACTCAAACTTGGCTACACATTGGAATGTCCTAGAGAGCTTTAAAAATGACCAGTGCCCAGATTCCATCTCCAGAGGTTCTGCTGTACCTAGTCTTGAGTGTGAGCTGGGCGTCAGGATTTTAAATTACATAGTTAAATTATGCAGCCAGGGCTGGGACCCACTGTTCTGGGGTGCATATTCACAGTGTCAGAAGAAAAGATTTCCCCAAGAATTTGTGTTTTATTGTCTTGAACATTTTTTTATTAACAGCCATTCAGCTTCCACTAGGAAGAAAGATACGGTATGTTCAACAGCTTACTCTTTATCTATAAGGAAGGTGATGGTACACTTAACAGGGAAACCGGGCCCCAGAGGGGATGTGGGGGGGGGGGATGGATTAAACAAGTGATGAGAATTAAGGAGTGCACTTGTCATGATGAGCACTGGGTGATGTATGGGAGTGTTGAATCACTAGATTGTACACCTGAAACTAATATAACGCCGTATGTTAACTCTACTGGAATTAAAATAAAAAATTAAAAAGAAAAGAAAGTGATACTTTTTTTAAATGAAAATTTGAGGTGCCAAGACTAAAAGGAAACATGGACTCTAAGATCATACCACCTCACATGAAAGGAAAGAAAATATCTTAAAGGGAAAAAAACCTTGAAATAGGACTGTCTTAGTTCAGGCTGCTATAACAAATACCGTAGATGGGGGAGATTATAAACAGTTCATCTCGCACAGTTCTGGAGGCAGGAAGGATCCAGGGTCTGGTGAGGCTGGCTGCCTGGTTTGCAGGTGGTGGCCTTCTCGCTCCGTGCCCACTTGGTAGAGCGAGAATTCCACCTTCTCTCTCCTGCCTCTTCTGATAAGGGCACTAATCCCATTCCTGAGGATTACTTTGTGATGGCTAGGACCTTTGAAAGGAGGAGTGGTCCTTCTCTAAACCTCCCCACCCCCATCCTTGTTGCAGCTATTGATTTCTGTCTGATTCGATGTTTACCGCAGAATGGCCCATTTCTAACCAGACTCCGCTGTTAATTTCTTCCTTTGTCTTTGTACGGCAAGGAGAGCTTTTCCTTCTCTCCCATTTATTTATTTACTTACCTATTATGGAATTATGGATCCTTATGTCATTCTATTCCTGTCCTTATTTATTTGGATGTTCAGATTGTCCCAGACTTAGCCATTTGGGTCCAGCTGGCCCATGTATCTCTGTGACATGCTCCCCCTTCATTTTTCCAAGCAGCTCCTTCTTTTATGGCAGAGGTAGCAACCATTCTTTCCCTCAGGGCCCCTGCACTGTCCTGCTCCAGGCAACACTCCTCACTCTGTGTAAATCGTGTCCCTTGGAGTTGTGTAGTGCACAGCCTGGGCAGCAGTATGCCGCTCTATTCATGTGTATTCCAGCATATAAGAAAACTCAGCATTTTTAGGAAATCACAATTCAGAACGCCCCTCCCATATTCTTCATCAGAAATTTTCATGAAATTCCTCATGTGAAAAGGAATAATTTCATAAAACTTTGAGAAAAGATAAATATGACTTGAACTTCTTCTGAGAGCCATGCTCTGATATGGTGGTAATAAGAGTTGCCTTATTCTGAATTCTAAAATTGTTAGAGGTGCTTTGGGAAAAAAAGAAAGAACTTCCCTCATTCTGGCAAAATAAGTTTTTCATTTTGGATAAGAAAGAGTTTTCTTGGTATAACAAACAATTGATTCCGAGAGAGAGAATGTGTTCAGTCAGCATCACATATTTTGCTAACAGTGGAAAAATCGCTCAAGAAAAATTGGCATAGTGTTGAGAAAAGCGATGGCTGCTTTCACACAAGTTTTACTCAGAAGGCATCACAAATAAATTGTTTCTAAACTTTCTAACTTTCCACTGCACCAAAAGGGCAAAGATTTCCTAAGGAACATACAATGAAGAACTCAGAATGTTTCTACATTCTGCATACTCAGACCATGTAAATTACTGCTTGGCACTTCATCAGAGACTGCTGCTCATTCACCCGGCATGCATTCCTCCCACTACACCCCCCCACCCCCCGCCCCGTCTTTCCTGCTGACATACTAAACCAAAAACCAAATCTATTTAAAAAAATTTTTTTAAAGCCAAGTGCGACTTCATTATAGCCAAGATTTTCTAAAGATGAATGATTTTCACTTTACAATTCATGTTTCTGCTCATCAGATTCCTTTGTCTCTGCAGCTCCGAGGGGTCCATCAGGCAGACATAAGGTGGTTACTGTGGAAGCTCCTACCTCAGGATTCCTTATTTATGCCGACCCCTTCTAGGGCATTCAGCCAAATTCAGTACTCACAATTTGACTTTTTTTTTCCTCTAAAACTAATAGAAACTTCAGGCTTCCCAAAAACCTGGATATGCATGCCATTGCCTCTGGAATTTCATTTACCTTCCTACGCTCTGCGTTCCCAATCTATGGAAAGGAGATTTACTTAGGTGATGTCCTGAAGATACTTTGTGATCTAACTTATGTCAGTGACTCAACGCCGTGCCCGGCATGTAATTGAGCACTAATCAGTGTTACCTCCTTGTCATCACCCCTCATGAGAGCCATCCCCAAATAGCTGTCTATAAAGACAAAGCTTGGAGAAACCAAATGGATCAGAATGGGATGTATCTGTGTGTCTCGGGTCCCCCCCATTTGAGAAGTAGTGGGATTCTGACTGGGTTTATGAAAATCTAAATCATCTGATGGAACGCTTGCTGTCATCATGGGTGAACAGATTGCTGCTGGAACATAAGCATCGGAGAGAAACGTCAGCCACGTTTGGCTTCTATTTTTAAATTCTCATCCTCCTGCAAATCCGGTGAATCTATAACAAGCAAAAATGATCTCAGTACTTCCTTACTAGCTACAGTATGTACAGAAATAAATTACACTGGAGCACAAGGTTAGTAGATTTGCTTATGAAGTCTGCAGGGCTCTTACTCAGCGAGCACCTGGATTTCTGTTGGCAGTCGCCTGTTTTTAAAAATGTGGGTGTGCAGTCTGTCTCTCAGGCAAAATTATAGTAATGTGGTATCTACATAACCTTGAAGTGTAATTACTGAACAAAAGGAAATGTCGAAACAAGCTAATTTTATTCTCCTGGGTTGCAAGTTTAATGAGCATGAATCATCCGTTTACAAAAGTAACTACTAGCATTGAACAACACTTTGTGTACTTTCTGTATTACATGAGATAAAGCCTATGTGTTAAAACGGAAATAGTCAAAGTTTCTCTCAAAAAGGCCTATGGACTAACAAAGTATGCCAAGGAACATTATCCCAGCCAGTTTTGCCGGTGATAAATATTAGATACTTAAGAAATAACCACTGTCATTAATTGAATCTTTAGGTCACAGTTAGCATAATTCACTAGAATTTATTTAGTGCTAACTATTATCTAGACACTTTGTTAACTCAGCATTTTACTTTTATTTCTTCATGTATCTTTCACAACAAACCCAGGAAGTGGGTTCTATTATTACCTGCATTTTTCATAGGTACAAATTGAAGTTCAAAGATGTTAAGGGTCTTGTAATATTACACAGCTAGGAAGTGTGATTTGAACCCAGGATATATGGCTCCAGAGCCTGCTTCCCTCACTGCTATTGCCTGGAAAGTGCTAGAAGGCACTGTCCACACATAAGGCGTTCTAACCATTGTACAGAAGAGAGAGCTATTAGAATTAGCCAGTAAGGTGAAGAACGCTCTTTCACTTTCCTCTCCTTTCACACACAGCTCACCGCTTATATTCTGACTCTAGGGGAAAATTAAGTAAATATATATTTATCTTGACCTTTTCCAGATTTGCAAGTCATCTGCAAACAGGTAACATTCCCATCTCTGAATAAATTACCAGGAAGAAGCAAAGGCAGGAGAGCTTCCCGGGGAGCTCCTTGGACTTGGAGAGGGCAATGCATGGTAGCCTGCTGGGAGCAGGGAGGTTGAGGCCTGGAGAAAGCATGTTGTAAGTGTGGTGAAGGAAACTGTCCGTCTTTAGAGGGGTGCTGTCAGTGAATAAAAGCAAGGCAATTAGATAACAAAAGGCAGTAAAAATGAGTGGAAGAGCAAGCAAGGAGCAACTACTCTTATCAAGAGGTATTAACAAGAAGCCAAGAGAGAGGACATAAGAGCCAAAAGTTTCTAATACTCACTTTTAAGAATAATGAATTCTGAAGAATCTAGGCTAGGAGGAATGATTCAGAAGAGAAAAGAGGGGGAGACTATTTAAGTAATATAATAGCCCAGTGTCTGGGAAATTGTCCTTGTCATTTTTTTCTTCCTTGAAAGGTATTTGTTCTCTCTTTCCCTCCACTTCTTTACTTCATGAAGTAACTGTTGTAGCTGTCTTACTAACGTAGATTTATAGTCAGAGCTTAGGTGGATGTTCTCTTTGGGCAATTACCCTGACACTTGAACTCAAAGCAAGGATAAAGAAATCATGTAAGCATCTACCTTTGAGAGACAGGATGACTCAAGGACTATCACCAACCTCTGGTGGAGCTTTCTAGTCTCACTTCTCAATGCTTAAGAAAAATAACCCCAGGAAATGTAAGTATGAATGATACTCGGGAGGAGATGATTTTAGGAAATTATTTTGATTTTGTTAGGGGTGATACCAGTTTTATAGTTACGAGGAAGATATCATTGTTTTTTAGAGGTACATACTGAGTTACTTAAGGGGAAATGTGATTATAATTTACAAAATGCTTCAGCTAAAACAAACATAAAAATAGATTAATATAAGACAAGCTGTTAAAATTGTTCAGTTTTGGTGAAGAGTAAATGCGGTATTCATTACCCCAATTTTCTATGTTTGAAAATGTTTGTAATAAAAAGCACTGTGACTTGCCAACCATTAGCAAAGTTAATTGTGATATAAAACTCTTAAGTGGTTTTCCCACCAAAACACTCTGCCTCAATCCTTGAGCCTTATTTATAGTCTTTGGTAATTTCTACAGGGGTGAAAGTTCAGCTTTCACCAGGTGGTTTTGTTCTGATGTTGAGTGCTTGTGGAAGCAACCCAGTTAAAGGTGAACTTGGGAAGAAATGATTCCATTTTCACAGTATGGTAGCACCATCCAACTCATGGCTTCCCAAGGAGACTTGATTGCTCTCAGCAGGGAGGGACCGGTTTCCAGGGAGTGCCCAAGTTGGTGGTAGTGATTTAAGTAAAAGGGTTAATGGAGTGTAAGATTTGGGGAAGAAAAGGAAACATTTTTTTATGAGTTTCTTCTTAAAATAAGAGCCTTACAGGAGATAGGGAAAGGGGAAATGTGTGAGCAAATTCAGTGGAGAGCTATTTGGTGTCATACCGTGTGACTTCTCTTGATCTATAAAGCTAGTAAAAGGTCTTTAATAAAACTTTGAGAATCCCTCGATTGCTATTTTCACATTTCAGCCTGTTTATGCTCCTTGTAAATCATACACTGACTCTACAAGCAGAAAATCTAGGATCAAAAAACAAAACAAAAAAACCCCCAGGCACAAAACTGGGATGGTGTTTGGGGTTTAAAACTCCTGGGCTGCTCCTTTCTAGACCCTTTCTTCTTGTATGTTGGTATTGCATGGAAAGTTGGTACTTGAATGGGATACCTCCAGTTCAAGTATAATTTAACCTATGAGATAATGTGATTAACATCAGGTGGAAAGTTTGAAAAAGCTTCCTGAAACCACACTGTTAATGGAGTGTTTATAGCATGGGCGGGGATGGGCTTGTCTCACTTCATAATTTGATTTCCATGTTGGATTTGTACCTCTAAATGAGTGTAAATCTTTTTTTAAAAGATGACCTTTTGAAAGATTCCTTTTCAGCTTTGAGGAATTGCTTTGAGTTTTTTGTTGTTGTTGTTTTTTGTTTTCCTTTGAGGAAAACAGACTACAATCATGATTGTAGTGCTGGTCAAACTTCCTGAAGTCCCTCCACTCTGTTGCTTAGAACTGAAATCACTTACCTTTATGAGTCATCCTCTGTGAGGTAGTGTGCTGGCCCTCTGTTAAACTGCTTCCCCATTTGGGAAGTTGTCAGGTGAATTCTACACAGAAAAACAAGGAACCACATGGACCAGCCGACTTTTCTGACATTTAGGGCAAGAGGAGAGATGATTCAGACACATCCATGTGTGTTTTTAGTAAACTATACATTACCGGGTCCTCCAACTTGCTAGGACCGGTTTATAGAACATCCTGGGGTTTGTCCCCAAGAGTGAATCAGGCCAATGAGAGAGCATGAGACAAGCAAAATAAACACAGAGCTTTTATTTTCTAGACGTTAGAAATCATTGTAGGTAAATGAAATGCTGTGAGCACATAGGCTTTTGAAATATTCCATTTCTCCCCTCCTGTCTTGGCATTCTGTGAGTTTAATACTCAGTGGCAGTTACGTTCTTCCTTACAGCTCTTCGTTCCGTTTCATCATCTTGGCTTGCTTACTTCTAGCAATAAAGCTAGTCACCTTGGGTGGGAATTTTAGCTCTCATCCACCTCTTTACCCCTGAAGTAATCGTGTGCCCTATGTTGCTGATGCTGTCTCCACGGTCCCTGTCAAAGCTGCTCCCCTTTCCCAACCACCCTCACTGGGTCTCACCTGCTGCGAAGACCCAAGAGTCTTCTCTCCTCCTCCAGTCAATCTTCCGTGCTGTTGGCAGGTTATTTTTCCCCCATTATGGCTCTGTTACTTGACCACTGGCCAGGACTTTTCAGAGGTGTCCCCACATGAGTACAGACTCTTGTCCAACACAGAGCCTTTCCGAGGCCTGGCGTCCACTGAACTATGGGCTCCACTGTCCAGTACACGCCCCCGCCCCCACTGGGTGCCAACTCCCCTGGGCTGTTGGTTGTTCCTCAGGCCCTAGCTGCCTGGCCTTACCTCTTGCTATTTCTGGTGGTTGGAGGTCTCATACATCAGAGTCACCGTGCAACTGTGAAATCCTACCTCAAACACCACCTTCCTCAAGAAGCTTTTCCTAATTTTCCACACCGTATATAGAGACAAGGGTCTTCCTCTTCCTTCCATTTGGGAATCCCTATAACAGATTGTGCCCAAGAGTGTTTTCATCTTGCTCTTTTTCCCTCTGCTAAAGGCTCCTTGTGGGCATTCCTGTTATATCACAAGCCTGACAACTTCAAGGGCTCAACTAAATTATTTTTGACCTAGCTGAAATTGATTCATCTTTAAAGGACAGACTTTTTGAGCAGGTTGACAGAAGATGCCTGAGAACTGCCTGGAGAACTGGTCTGGTCTCATACTCCCTTGGAGTAGGCAGACAGAGCTCTTAAGCCCTTCCATGGCTGTAAGAAGCCAGGACGCAATTGCCCTAATAGAGGTGCAAACAAATGGCTTTGAGCTGTTGAATAAGGGGAGATCCCTGCTGTCTGGGAGTGGCAGGTGAGGGCCTTCAAGTGAACGTGGGAGGAAAGAGCGTTCTAGACAGTACCAGCTTGAGTAAAGGTTTGGATTGTAGGCAAAAGTGAAAGTAATATCAATGCTTTGTGGGAAGAGGGGAAGGGAGTATTTAGGAAATAAGGTTCGAACAAGCCGTGAAGGGATATGAGTTCTAGGATAAATATTGGGAGTTGTTATCTCTCTGCCTGGCGAGCACTCGCAAAATCTGTGTTTCTAGACAATGACATGAGGCTGTCTCCCCCCAACACTCTGTCACCTTCCCCACTGATTCAGAAGGTGAGAGAAACCAGATAAGGAAGTTGTTGAAATAGACCTGATGAAAGATAATAAGCCCTGAGCTAGGCTGGGGGAAATGCTGATGAGCGAAAAGTTGATACCTAGATGGAGGGAACAAGACACAAGGAAAAGCATAATTCTGAAATTTTTTTTTTGGTCCCATTTCTAAGGAAACAGCCTTTTTTTTTTTAACCTCCCAGTTTAAAGTGGTCATGCACACTTTCTCCTAATGGTTTTAATTTATTTCCGTCATTTTCTTTTTTGCTAAAAACACTCTTTTCCCTTAAAATAAATGTTGGCAACAACAAAAACATCTTTGAAGTTCCTCCTAAAACTAAATAGAGTAGGAAAGTAAAGATTCAGGGCCTTCTAATAGAAGTTTCCCATCATCTCAGGTGCTGGGCTTCCAGATCAGGAACAATGCTGTTACCCTTAGAGTTTTCAGTTTAATTCTTTTTTTTTTTTTTCTTTTTAAAGATTTTACTTGAGAGAGGGTGTGCACCAGCTGGGGGGAGGGGCAGAGGGAGAAGGAGAAGCAGACTCCCCACCTAATAGGGAGCCCAGTGTGGGGCTTGATCCCAGGACCCTGAGATCACAACCTAAACTGAAGGCAGATGCTTAACCGACTAAGCCACCCAGGCGCCCCCAGTTTAGTTCTGATGCCAGGTACATCAGAGATAATTGCACAGAAAAGTATGTTTGGAGTAAGAGATCAGATGATGGGAGTGAAGAAAAGGATGTACAAAAATCTCAGCCTCTAAAGATCGATGTGTAAAGATTTAATAGTTTCGCCTATATTTGGCACTTCCTTCCTTCATCCAAAAGGAGTTGTCTGTTCTATGCATCAAAATCTAGGAAATATTGATGAATTGAATGAAACAGTCTGTCACATATTTTGAATACTATAATAAATTCCTCTGTGGAGGAGAATATGTGTATTGTAGGTGGACTTGTTAAGATCAAAACATCTGTTAATGGAATTTATCACAATTTTTTTAAAGATTTATTTTATTTATTTGAGAGAGAGAGAGAAAGCACGAGAGGGAGGGGCAGCGGGAGAGAGAATCTAAAGCCTACTCCACACTAAGCTTGGAGCCTGACACAGAGCTTGATCTCACAACCCTGAGATCAGACCCTGAGCGGAAACCAAGAGTCAGGTGCTCAGCCGACTGCACCACCCTGGCGCCTGGGAATTTATCACAGTTCTTAATAACTCTGTTACTTCTTTAAGAAAACAATGATTGTTTTCTTTCTTTAACACAGACCAGTGGTTCTTAACCAAGTTTGAGCAAGCAAGTTGCTCAGCCAGGTTGGGAGTTTGCACCTACCTCTCCATCCTGGGACATTTGGCAAGGTCTAGAGATGTGTATGGTTGTCACAACGAGAGCAGGGGAGCTACTCTCATCTATGGGCAGAAACTGAGGATGCTGCTGAGCCTCCTGCAATGTGCACGACAGCTGCCACAGCAAAGCTCTCCAGCCCGCAGTGGCAGAGGTGTCGAGATGGAGAAACCAGAAATTATTATTATTATTATTATTATTGGTCATTAGTTCTATGCTGCATTATCAAAAATTCTCACTTTTTATATAGAGGCTACCAGACGGACATCGTCTAGAAAGCCAGTGCCAGAGTTAATCTCTAAAACATAACAAACCGTTGCCCAGGCTTTAAAAAAAAAAAAACCCACTTACACAGTTTGTGAATAGACATGACTTTCTGCACACAGTGCATGAGGCCAACGGCAACCATGGGTGTCATGGCAGAAAAATTCAGGGGGCAGCAAAGGAGCAACCCCTTGAGTTGCAAAGCTTTGTTTATCCTCCAGGACTACACTGGCTCTTGCCTTCTTCCTTTATATTAACAAAGGGTATATGTGTAAATGCCTAGATTCTAGAAGAATTAAAACAACATTGTAAAACCTGGTCTCCCTGCTTTGGATTGCATTATATACACCCACAGAACATATGGTTCTTAAAATGCTGCTGAAATTAAGAATTTAACAAGGTGAGGCTGTGTGGGGTCAAGATCTGGGGGTCCTCCTCCCAGACCCCCTAAATGGAAGTGTATCACCATTTTTCTTTTACATCTCCTCCCTTCCCAACATTTTAACAAAAGCATTTTTTTTTTAAAGTTCGGGCAACACAGAGGGAGTTCAAATCTAGAAAGGAGACCTGGAAGCAGACCTGCTGGTCTGTGGAGATTTTCAGATACTGACTGAGAAACTGAATACCTACGAGACGCTGGGCGATGGGGCAGAGAATGGAGAGAGATAGCTGGAAAGAAGGGAGTCTTACCTCTTGTGGCACTTACGGCCCACCACAGTGAGCTCTCGGGCCAGCGCATCTCGTATTTAATCATGGAAACTGGCCCTTTCTAGATGAGGAGACCAAGGCTGTGGGATCTTAGCCAGGGTCCTGCAGGCAGTAGATGAAGTTGAGATTCAAACCCAAAGCCATCTAACTGTGAAGCCTGAGCACTCAGCCTGCATCCTGCCACAGCAGCCGGACCACAAGGTTCTTATGAACCTTCTGGGTTTGGATTGTGTCTTGTCAGCAGTGAGCTCACTCCCATGATACTACATTTGTGTTTTAGAGAGAACTCTTTGGCAGCAAGTGGGGGTGGCCTTTTGTGCCTCGCAAATTGCATAAGGAAGGTGGAAATAGCAAATAATGCATTGCATTGTTCTTTGGGACTGCTCTGAAGTCTCTCAGGGCAGGCTGGGTGAATCATGAAGAGGATATAATCTCAGGTATGAGAAAGCATTTTGATTGAGGCCGTAATTGTTCTTTTGGTGTTTTTTATCTTTCCTTTACGTTGAACAAAGCTGCTTGTCAGCCATAAGACCTACATACTGTTCTTCTGTTTACCTAGTCTCATTGTCATTCTTCTGCTTGTCTAGCAGACAAAGCTCACAAATCCAAGGGCTTTTTGTTCTCCCTCTCTCCCTTTGGAGCACCATGCGGAAGGGTCTGTGTGTTACTAAGGTATAAACTGGCGAGGGAAAGAGCAGTCCTTTTATTTGAGCAAAACCCCACATCTGGATTAGGAGGGCAGACCACTGGAAACTTAAAGAATAAAGACATTTAAACTGAACCACCGAATTCCTGGCATATTTAACTTCACTGCACCTTAGTCCTGCTCTCTTCCTGAATTCACACACATACGCATGTTACATAGTGAGCGAGCAGTTTTTTTGTGTGAAATGATAGAGGGGAAAGTCAGATGATGCATTTTACCTGTTGCTGGAACTATTAAGAAATCATCTTCTCTTTGATACCGTGTTCCCAGTGAGTTTCCTCATCCCCGCTGAGCGTGTTCCTGTGTGGCTGAACGATACCCACTATTGCTCCTGGTGTCCAGTCATCCCTAGACGACTGTCTTCATGCTTGACCAGCCAGACAGTGCCACACTTTGGCTCAGCAGTAACACTAGACCTTGAATGACATGGGCTCCAAGATGATGAGGTAGCAGGAACCACCCTTGAATCAGCTCCGTGATTCCTGGCAGACTCAAGTTTATCGCCTCCTTCCTTATGGCAAACGACGACAAGTGGAATCAGGAACAAGATGAGGGTTCCCACTTCCACTCTTTTGTGGCTGTCTTAGTCTTATTGGGCTGCTATAAGAAAATACCACACACTGTGTGACTTACAGACAACAGAAATTTATTTCTCACAGTTCTGGAGGCTGAGAAGTCCCAGATCTTTGTGCCGTCATGGTGGAAGGGACAAGGGAGCTCTGTGGGGTCTCTTATAAGAGCACAAATGACATTCATGAGGGCCCCACCCTCATGACCTAAGCACCTCCCAAAGGCCCTGCTTTCTAATACCATCACATTGGGCTTTAGGATTTTGATGTATGAATTGGGCAGGGAGACACATTCAGTTCCTACCAGCGGCCTGACAACTTGAACTTGCCCCCCAACTAGAATGCATACTATACCAAAATGACAGTGTAGAGAGGTGGTTCATTGACCTGGCTCAACTGCTTAGAGGCTTTGTGATCTTCTGTGTTTTAATGATGCCTCAATTTCATCATTTATAAAATAAGGATAATAGTACCTATTCCATTTAAGTACCATGAGGCTGAAATGAGCATGTATGTCACTAACAAGTTTAGAAGAGCATCTGGCCTATGCTGAGTGTTGTCTCTCCTTAAGTAGTCCCCGCTGCTGTTGCTGTTACTTTGTAGTTGATAAACTACAGAAAAGGAAACAAGATGCCAGGTTTTGGAAAGGAAGGGGAAAATACCTTACAAAGAAAATATCTCCCTAGAAAATCCAAGTAAATAACTGAACCAGAGATTATCATTAATGTCAGAACTTAGTGGTCAAGTATAAGATTAGGTTATAAAAATCCATAAGGTTTCTGATATTCTAGAAATAACCAAGTGGAGAATGTAATTTTTGCGAAGTAGTACGGAGAGCGTCCAGAACACATTGTTTCCATTGTACAAGATCTTTGCTTGATCTAAATGAAGATGGTTAAGACTTGAAATGTCAACACATCCCTTATTCAGTAAGACAGTGATTCTTTGTCGGCATGTGAAAACATGTGAAATGTATAGATTCGTTTTAATATTTAAATGTCCCTCCTACTTTTACATGAAGGATCTTATTTATAGATTTCCTCCAAATACCTGTTTCGAGAGAGCCTGATTATTTTCTACCATACTTTTATTCAGCACTTTGTCTGAACATGGTGAGATACAATGAGACAGTTTCTTAAGATCATTTTCCAGATTTTTTTTTTTCAAATTCCTTTAAGTACACATAGACCCCTGTTAGAAGTTAAGGTTCCTGGCAGTCCGTGGATAGGCTATACAGTGGTGGCAGTTCTTACTCTGGGATAGCCCCGTTTGGTCATTTTCTGAACAAAGTACATGTAAATTGGATTGAAGAGCCAGGCATGTACCATTATCTTTTTAAAAAAAATCTATTCAATGTTGGAATCAATTCCAAATCACTGGATCTAACCATTGTCTTGAATGAAATGATTTCCAGTTTGACTGCCTATAAGAATAGGCAGGGTATTTAGCATGATGATGCTGTACCTACATGAGACCTAATTCAAGGAAAAGACTACTCCACTTGGCGGCTTTTGAATGGATTGGGTTTCTCAAGTGATTCCTGACTCCGTTTAACTGGTCTGAACGAGTAAGATTAGGGAGGTTCCCCAAGCTCAGACAAACCTGTGAAAAAACCCATATAGTTTAGGATTTGCAGTCCCACCAGCCTTAAGAATTGATCTTTCAAGTAGGCAGACTCTTGGGTGGCTGTGTGGAGTGCAGTGGGTTTTAGAGTTGGAGTCAGAAGTTACAGATTCTAGTGCTTGCCTCTGCCGTTCACGTTACTATTTCTGTAACTTCAAAAGGTATCTTTATCCTTAGGTCCCAAATTCTAAAGAGTGATAGTAACATTTATGATATTAAATATATATAGAAGCTTTGGAAACTATTGTGAACTATCCTTTTGCAAAGCATTACTTTTAGTAGATGGAGATTTTCCCAGTTTTTCATATACTTAGCACCTTCTTTAGGAAAAGTGGTGTCTTTTGTGCTTAGAATAAATGTTACCTGATCTTAAAGTCATTCTAAATGCCCTTACCTCAAATGCCATTGTTGGAAGGGCTTTTCCTTCTTGTAAGTCTCATAGCACTTTATTGAAACCATTTCTGGGACTTCAGGACATAAAATGCCTTTAACAAGTATCTGCTACTTTATTATAAGCTCTTGGGTGCATGAACAAGTATTAGATTGCTACATGTCTTATTTACCATCTTATTTATTATTTAGGCTCATATTTTACAAAAATTTTTACTTTTAGAATCATTCAGGCATTTTCCTTTCGCCTTTCATCCTTTACTTTTCTGTCTTCCCTTATCATCATGGTACACAATTTATATATAGAGAGAGGTACTGCTTAAAACTAATGCTTGTTTTGCTTGAATATAAGAAAGGGTCTAGCATAAGGTATGATTATCAGTTTGGCTTAAGCTGGAGGTGGAATATTATCATAAGGGCGTAGGCAAACAAGGAAAATACTACTGGCAGGGGAGGTGGAGAGTTACACCATTGATCCAAGAACATATACATTTATATTTAGAAAACCAAGCTGCAAATTAAAGGAAGCACTCTAATTATCGTACGGAGCAAGGAGTGGAGAGGTATGTAATAACTGAACACATTGTACGAAATTGGCCAACTGCCTAGAAAAGAAATTGATGACCACGTGACCTCGCTTTACCTTCTAACATCTACTTAAATGTTTCTCACGTCTTTTAAGACCACGTTTGAAACATTTGCTGAGAAATACGTAGTGTGAACGCTGGGTTCATACTCTTCAGTTGAAGCTGAAGCAGTTCACATATGAGAACTCAGGTTGGTCTTATCTCTGTTATCGATGAAAGCGGCGGACATCCCTTTCGGTGTATTGGCAAAAGCAAATCTGAGCACATTCCTCATCAGTCAGTCGTGAACACTATGTGTTCATAGTTTATCAGGGTGAATCCTAATGGTTTCATTTTAGGGTTCATTTTCTAGAAATTCTCATCTGCAGGTTTATAAGGCCTTGAAGACTGGTTTAGGAAAGTAATTATAAGAGACTTGCCATAAATGGACACCACTGACAGCAAATCTGATCCATTTTAAAGCGGATGATGGAAAAATGACCAGGTTCCTCTATGTGTGAAGGTTGAAAAATAGGACGGCACGTCGTGACCAACCTTAGTGATCTGGAAATCCCGGAGCCTGTTGTATGATCGCTGTTCCATGTTGGCGTCATCTTCCGGAGGTCTTATTGTCAGGTGGTTTACTTGTAGAGGTATATACCTCGAAGACCTGAAAATTCATGTTTTCACAGTTTCTTGTCAGAGTCTTCTTGGGGAAATGGCAGGAAGAGAAAAATATAGGTCTTTTTTTCTTTTCTTTTTATAATTTGACCAAACCAGAAGATGATATCAAGCAGTTGTTACTCAAGGAGAGAAAGCTTACTTTATGTTTTACACCATTTCCCACTTTGTCTGTGAGTGAAGGTAGGTGAGGGACATTAGCACCTATATGTTCTGTTCTACTCCCTGCACAACTCAGCCAGGGAGAACAGGAAGTGACGTGTCCAGCAGATGACGTGTCCCCTTCGGCTCATCGCCCCCCTGCCCACCCCCCCGAAGAACACGTTGCTTTGGGCTTTGAGTTTCACCCAGTCTGTCTCCTGTATCCCCAGGGTGCCATTGACTTTATTTATACCTATGTCTGTTCCATGGCAGTAGAAAGAAATCTCTGCTCCCCACAAATGGAACCTAATTTTTACCTAAGTAGATAAAATTTCCTGTATTAAAACACGTCCAGAAGGAGTTGCGTTTTGACATTATAAATAAGAAACAGTATTATCTTCCAAGTTGGTAACAGCAGTTTTGCGTGTCTCCTCCAGCTAGGCTGTTTGTTTCGTTTTTCATTCTCTAATTAAAAATAAAAATTCAGGTTATTTATCTGCTCTTACGGAGATCTGCGATTAGTGCTTTTAAATCTTTCTGCTGTATACAGACTAGGGGGAGTGGTTAATGCAGAAAGCTTTATCAGACAGGGTCCTTCTGGTAAGTGCTAGGAGAGCTTCTAGGGGAGGGAAACTGGCATAACAACAGTGAGCGTAGGAGTTCGAGGGAACTATAACCAGAATGAAGCTGCTTTGAGGCTGGGGCTAAAAAAACCCTCGGCACTCAGCTTTCTCCAGGAACAACCCTTGTCCTGCTTTCTTCTCTGGAAGTCCTTGGGGGTTACCTTTATTATGTTACAATTCTGACCTCTTGCCCCATTTCCTGGTGGAGGGAACCCACGCCAAATTCAGTGGCGGTTCAGCTGACACGGCCAGTTTAACCAGTATTCCCAGCTTTGTTGACTTTGCAACACCACAGTAGAGAGCTTTGTGTGGTGTTCTTTTTTGTCATGGTGAGACAGACAGGTGTGGAGGCTTCACAGGGTGGAACTTGCCCCTCTCTGATGACTCACTGGGTGTCACTCTTTGGGTGTATATGATCAGTACCCTCTTGCTAAGAGGTTGTTTGCCCACAGAGGTATAGTTCCTAGGGCTCTACTCCTCAGATTGTATCTTTAAACCGTTGGAAACATTCCAAGTGGGTAATGGCTCTCTCTCTCCAAAGAATCAATAGAATTGGGTGTGTCCGTTTCCTGTGTTTCTCAGAAGTAAGAAACATTTGTTTTGTCAAAGGGTACAGTGCGTCACATAGAGGTCTTGGGTTTTGATTAGAAGAGAGAGAGACTATACTTCCTTTTTGTGTGTATTTTTGTGATTCTTATAACTTAAAAGAGTGGTTTAAGTGTGAAGAAATAATTTGCTTTATTAGTATCTAATGATCTTATCAACAATAAATGTTCTTTGTGTCTGCATTATTGTGTGCTTATCTGTGTATGTATGTATTTTTAGAGATATTTTACATACACACATATATACACACACATAGAATCACATAGAGGAATGTATGAAAGGATGGCCACCAAGATGTCAACGTTGACCATCTCTAGGTGGTGAGATAGCAACCGATGTAAAAAAACAAACCAACCCAAATCCTGCTTTTAGCCCTATTTTTCTGTCAAACATCTCCACTCCTCACCTCTCACTTACCTCATAACGTGCTCTGACTTTTGTTCTTACAATTGTACTGAAATGCTTTTACTAAGATCCTTGGTGCATCCTACTTTCTACTTACTGGACACTTTCTAGTCCTTTCCTTGCCGGACCTTTCTACCACATTCAAGACAAGTGTTTGTTTTGCTTCTTGGAATTCTCCAGGCCACCAGGACATCACCACCCGCTCGCAGCTCCTCTCCGTGCTCACTCTCCGTGCCACCCACACCAGGTCTTGGTGTCGCCCAGAGTGCCATCCCCGGCCCACTCTTCTCCCTCCCTGACATTTGTCCTTAGGAGCATCTTGGTCAACTTGCCCTTCAACCTGCTCTTCTTCCTGTATCCTGTTTGGTGGCATCACCACCCAAGCCAGAAATTCGGTAGTCTGCCCACGACTTCATCCCCCACATCCTGTGATTAAAAGTCTGCTGATTCTATCTACTCTGCATATCAAATGTGTCCTTTTTAAAAGAAACCGTATTCCTGCTGCCCTAATTCAAACTCTCTTCCTTTTTCATTTACAGTAGCCTTTGAACTGCATCCAGTTTTGTTCCCCCCAAATTTGCTACCCACGGAATAGCCAGAAAGGTCCATGGTATTTAAAACACACAAGGTGCCCCATGATGTGGTTTAGTTAATCAGGAAGAAATTAAGTAAGAAGTCTTTATTTTGAATGATACCTGACCCAACCTCCATCCCCCATTTTTTTTTAGTTTTCAACTGAAAGTTTTGTTTATTAATAACCGTACACTTAACCATTCTCTCATCTTAAAAGACTATGTGGGCTTCAACTATATATAAATTTTTAAGTATACATTTATTATATATATTATGTTAAATATATATATTAAGCTTAACATATGTTATATATTAAGGTAAATATATATTTATATATATTATATATATTAAGACTATATATATATATATATATATATATATATAGCCTGCAACAAGTAACATTGTCAACAAAGTATCTTTCTCTTTGTTAGTGCTGAAAGTAGAAAGAAAGAGTTTCAGATCTGTAAGCTTTAAAAAACTCTCTACAAGGCCAATTTCTAACTATCTTTTCTCTAAAATATAAAAAATATTTAAAAAATCTCTCTATATAAAATATACATATATATATATGCTTAACATATGCATACTCCAAGTAATTTGGGTCCAAATGCATGATGTGAAAGCCATTCTACATCTTGTAAAGAAGCATATGGACCCTGAAATGTGAATATACTTTGGGATTAGTTATGCCTTTCACTCACTCGTTCTCAGGAGGTCTGATAACTTGCAGCTTTGCTGGAATATAGTCATCCTTAAAGCTTGTTTGTTGGAAGGGCAAGACAATAAAATATTATTCGGATGCCTGTGCTGATCTGTCTTCACGGAGAACAGTAGTGTAGGTGTACCATTCAGATCAAATGCAGACTATTTGTCCACCTTCTGTGAGGACATTTACTACATTTTACGTTGAAGCCCCAAGCCGATTTTTCTTGGTTAGCTGTATTCAAATGAAAGTGCTGAGCAATGCCTTTTGTTTGTTTAGTTTCACTGTTATTTATTATTGCCAGGGAACTATGATGCTCAGAT
This sequence comes from Callorhinus ursinus, assembly GCF_003265705.2. Lineage (NCBI taxonomy): Eukaryota > Metazoa > Chordata > Mammalia > Carnivora > Otariidae > Callorhinus > Callorhinus ursinus. The sequence goes on from NW_027397073.1 coordinate 39,569,021, forward strand.
TCCTGATCAAAATGCAGAGCCTATTTTTGAAAAGCCACATTCATATTGTGTGTGCATATGTGGGAGAGAGGGAGGGAAGGGGAAGGAAAGGGAGTGAGAAGGGGAGGAAGAGAGGAGTGTGTGAAAGAACAAGAAAGAGTGGCAAGGAATGAGCTAGGAAAGTAACTAGGGCTGGGTTGGGAAGGGTCTTTATGCATCCACTTCCATTCATTAAAATGAATAATCACTCTGGACTTAGCATCAGGATCTATAGAGACTTTATGGCCTTAATATAAAAAAGATAGAGTTCCTGCGATCTAGAGGTTATCAGTGAGGCAGTGGGAGCAATGACTCAGAGTGTAAAAGGAGAATGGTGTTTTTACTAATAGAAGAAATACTGAAACCTCTCTTTCAGTTCTACTATGTAGGTTTTTTGCCTGACAGCCCATGAAAATTACTTGGCCAGCTATGACGCACTGCCAACAGATACAAAGATCACTAGGTTCACAGGAGTTTGGTCAAGTTTTCAAATAGTAAATAGCTCCGTTTTGATCAGTGGTCCTCATTGGCTGTAGACATTTGTTTTTTGTTTTTTTTTTTAAGATGTTATTTATTTATTTTAGAGAGAGAGAGCAAGAGCAGGACCAGGATAAGGGGCAGAGGGGCAGGGGGAGAATCCCAAGCCGACTCTGCGCCGAGCACAGAGCGTGATGTGGAGCTCAATCCCACAACCCCGAGACCATGACCTGAGCTGAAATCAAGAGTCAGACACCTAACTGACTGAGCCACCTAGACACCCCAGGGGCAGACATACATGTATTTATTTATTTATTTTCAGTCTTATCTCAGAAATGATTTTCTGTTTTCTTTGCCTTTTTTTTAACTTTAACTTTAATTCACTTAATTAATATATAATGTATTATTGATTTCCGAGGTACAGGTCTGTGATTCATCGGTCTTATATAAATACACCCAGTGCTCATTATATCACATTCCCTCCTTAATGTCTATCACCCAGTTATCCCATCCCTTCCCGCCAGCAACCTTCAGTTTGTTTCTTATGATCAAGAGTCTCTTAATGGTTTGCCTCCCTCTCTGGTTTCGTCTTGTTCTTGTTTTTGGTTTTTTTTTTTTTCTCTCTTCCCCTATGATCCTGTTTTGTTTCTTTAAATTCCACATACCAGTGAGATCATATGATAATTGTCTTTCTCTGATTGACTTACTTCGCTTAGTGTAATACCTTCTAGTTCCAGCCACGTCATTGCAAACGACAAGATTTCGTTTTTTGTTGGCTGAATAATATTCCATTGTATGTATATACCACATCTTCTTTATCCATTCATCTGTCGATGGACATCTGAGTTCTTCCCATAGTTTGACTATTGTGGACATTGCTGCTGTAAACATTGGGAAGGCTGCAGACATTTATTAAGCAGTGTTTTCTTCTGGAAGGCCAAGCAGTGGTGATATGAGAAAGAGGGTGACAGGCATGAAACTACCCTGTATGATAGTACAGTGGTCATACATGTCATCCTTCATTTGTCCAAACTCAGAATGTACAACACCACGAGTGAACCTTAATGTAAACTATGGACTTTGGGTGATGATGATGTGTCACTGTAGGTTTATTGATTATAACAAACGTCCCAGTCCGGTGGGGGATATTGGTAATGGGGGGAGGCTATGCTTGTGTGGGGGCAGGAGATATATGGGAACTGTCTGTACTTCTCAATTTTGCTATGAACTTAACACTGCTCTATTTTAAGTCTTAAAAAAAAAGAAAAAGGTAAGTAGATGCGATTTGCCTGGAATAGGAGATTAGTGTAGAAGTGAACACCTCAAACGTCATAGTCTTTGTGACTCTGACAGGAATGCCCTTCTGGCTATGCATCCTCAAGCCCCAATTAATGTCACTTCCCATTGCAGAATGTTGTCTGGCTTCCCTAAGCAATTAGTCATCCCTCCTGTAAGTGAATTCACTCTTCTTACTGCCACATAGCCTTTCACTTCATACGGTTATTACATTTCATGTGTGTCTCCCTGGCTGGCTCAGGATTGGGACTGGACTCTGTACATCATCCTTGTATGCCTGAAACCTAGGAGAGTGCCCAGCTTGCAAATGCTTGAGAAATAAAACAAAACAAAATTTGGACTTCGACAGTGAGGACCTTATTGATAGATTATTCTTCCCTGTGTTTTGTCTTGTCAGGGAGGTAATCTCAAAACTAGGTGAAGTATAAGAACTCTACAGAGGAGTATATTTTCTGTAAATCAATGGAATTTGGGTTAATTCTAGATATTGTAAAACTGGCAGGAGAAGAACAAGGTGAAGTCTAAGTCTTAGACTCAAAGTTATAGTCTTGGTCTTACACAACCAGTTGATTGCCTCTGAATTTATAGTAAGAAAAAACATGCTTTTACCCATATCAACTGGTATTAAGTGCATATACATATCTACTAAGCAGTGTTTTTCTACCAGTCAGAAATCATGATGTTTCTGCTACTAGTTCATTGGTATTATCTTTTAAATACTCTTTGAAAACAGTAGTTGATCAGTTTTGTTTAGAGACTACCTTCTACTTTCTGCTTTGCAGAAAATGAAGGGATTTACATCGATGCATTATAAAAGAAAGTGAAGTGTTTACTGCTTTTTATTTTGTGTCAGCTTTTTTGTTGTTATTGGTTTTGTTTGACATGAATCCATTTGAAAAATCAGAAATGTAAGTTTATAAATTAAGAACATTAGCACTGGTAGGGGCGCCTGGGTGGCTTAGTCAGTTAAGCGACTGCCTTTGGCTCAGGCTGTGATCCCAGAGTCCTGGGATCTACCCTCTTGTCAGGCTCCCTGCTCAGCAAGGAGCCTGCTTCTCCCTCTCCTTCTGCCCCCCTCCCTGGACTTGTGCTATCTGTCAAATAAATAAAATCTTTTTTTTTTTAAGATTTTATTTATTTATGTGCTAGAGAGAGAGAGAGCGCGCGTGCACGAGAGAGTGAGCAAGAACAGAAGCAGGAGGAGCTGCAGGCAGAGTTCGGAGAAGCAGGCTCCCTGCTGAGCAAGGAACCCGATGCAGGACTCGATCCCAGGACCCTGGGATCATGACCTGACCCGAAGGCAGCCAATTAACCAACTGAGCCACACAGGCGTCCCTAAATAAATAAAATCTTAAAAAAAAAAAAGAGCATTAGCACTGCTGGATGCTTAGGGGAGGTTAAGATGTTTAAGTAGATTCCCAACCTTGCCCTTTCCATGTAGCCTAGATAACATTGATAACTTCTCCATTTTCCTTTTTCTAAAAATTTAAATAGAGCTATTAGCATTCAGTGTGTGGTTTTTTTTTTTTAAATTCGGGGTGTTGAGTGTGAAGCACATGACCCTAACATGATGATACTTGCTTTGTCCACTTTGCATTTCACCTGTTGACAGTAAAAGCTGTATTACTGAGGACCTAAATTCCACCCACTGTTTTTTCCAGAATATTTGTAGGACTTTCTCAACACCGAAAAGCTGCCAACCCAGTTTTGGTATGTAGACCTCCCAGCCAGACGGAAGCAAAATATAATTTAAATCGCTCTTCTTTGTTGCATAACTGCCGGTTGACTGTGGTACTTAGTTTTAGTTAATAGTTTAACCAAAGTTTATATCTCATATTTATGATATGGTGTTTAGACTTTCTTGTAAAAACAGATCGGGAAGATGATTAAAAGCTGCAATGTTAAAGCTTTCTAGTCTACCAACCCTTTATGTTTTTGAATGGATGGCTCTCAGTGAACAAGAATATTTCTCTCTTATATGCAGGTCTCTTCCTATAAATATATGAAACTGTGGTCTAAAGACATTTCTCTTTCTTGTCTTCTTTTGGAGTGGCCCTTGCCTAACTTTAAAATAAAGTTCATCCATGCAGCCACTATTTGTTGAGGACTTTTTTATGCCAGACACTGTGCTAGTTACTGAAGTACAAGGAAATCCTAAGCCTGCTTGAAATACTATTACAGCGTAAGGTAGTAAGATGCACTAGAAGGGCAAACACAAGGTACTAGGATGGTCTAGAAAAGGCTCCTAACTAAACTAGAGTAGAATTGATAGAATTACAGGGTGGTACTCCTGCTGGGTCACAGTGGGGAGAGGAGAGGATTGTTACAGACAGGAAGAGATGGCAGTATATGTCAATGAAATAAAATTATATTTGAAACTACTGAAGCCAACAATTTGAAGAAGGAAAAATGGGGAGCTGGAGTAGAATTGGTAAACAGGATTCTGGTCTGGAGGACCATATGTGGTTTATTAAGACTTTCAGCAACATCTAAGGAATATTATTTGAAGGGGTTCCGAAAATCTTCAGCCACCTCCATAAATCCTCCCCTGCCTTACACTGGAATTTCTATTTTAATTTCTACTTATTAAATGCATTATATCCATAGGTTTAACTCATACTGGAAAAAATATATATCACATGTCTTTTGCATTATTTTAATGGTGTTGCTTTCCTTCCAAAATGAGCCTGAGGGAGTTAGGATTACTGTTGAGAGGAAGGCCTTTGGATGAGGGCCTTGGTGGCACGGGTGGTAGATAACTAAAAGGCAGTTGGAGTGTGAAGCAGGGGGAGTCCTGAAATGAGACATGGGCCAGTTTTGGTCAATGCTACCTCCTCATTTCCACTTCCCATTTCCCCATCATAATATATAAAGGGCATTTACCTGTATAGCATTTATGTATAGTATCTATATTTTTTGAACCAAAAATTGAAACCATGATCTTATAAAAGATTTTTGTGCCACTTCCTGTAAGATATTTGGACTCTTAACTACTGGATTTACAAGAAATCTCCATGATACATTTGTACAGCAACCAGAATACTTGAAATCAAAATAGTTTCTGTTGCTTTAGTGTAACTATGGGTGTGGAATGACAGTATTTCATGATGATGTGAATGGCTAGTACTTTTTTTCCAGTTGAATAAACTAAATTATCTATCATTGCCAGAATAGTAGAACATCAAAGTTAAAGCCAACTGAAATGATGTTTATTGTTTCCCAATAAAAATAAAATTAATTTTGTATATATAAAGGTTCTGTTTATATTTGAAATTACTGTTTTGAACCAACATTCTTCCTGAAGGCTGGGACGTAAAAACAATTCCATCTCACTGCCCTTTGCCTATTTTTAAAAATTCCTATAAATGACTAAGAACACAGGTTTGAAGTAGTCTTGGGTTGGAGTTTTTGTTTTACTACTCAGTATTCTGTGATTTCATTAAGTTAATGCTCTGGAAATCAGTTTCCTCAATAATATATGTAAAGGGCTTGATGTTTTCTTGTGCTCATACGTGTCGCACATGGTATATTCTCTTATTTTCAAATTTTGATCTGATTATCTTCATCTCGTGTACTTTTCTTATGTTTTCCTGCTCCTGTTAATATTTGCTTTGTGTTTATAGTTTCTGTACATCAGTCCTGTGAGCTAAATTAGACAATTTTATAAATTTTATTATTAGCATTAATGTATTCATGAGATAGAATGTTTGGTAACACTAGCATATCACATTTTTAAAAAATCCATAAATATATTTCTTGCTTTTTTAGATTTTTTCTGTCACTTGTACTGTTTCCACGTTGCATGGTCTGTGTTGGGAAGGGGAGGCCTGGGATAAGTTGTTTATGGAAATGAAACATTGAAATTACTCTTTTCATGCTACCAGAATGATAACCTTGACCAGAGTACACCTTAAAGTCAGATCTGGCAAGGGCTTCTTTGGTTATTTCAGAAAGTTCCAGGAAGAATACCTGAGCCTCTTCAAAACGACACTCCCTTCTTCATATTGATGACTGGAGATCCACTAATTGTAAGGCTTTGTCTGTTTTGAAAGTTCAGGAGGGGGGGCGCCTCAGTTGGATGAGCGTCTGCCTTCAGCTCAGGTCATGATCTCAGGGTCCTGGAATTGAGCCCTGTGTCAGGCTCCATGCTCAGCAGGGAGTCTGCTTCTCCCTCTCCCTCTGCCCCTCACTCTTGCTTGTGCTCTCTCTCTCTCAAATAAATAAATAAAATCTTTAAAAAAAAAAAAGTTCAGGATGTTTCAGTATTCCTAGAGTGGGTATAGGGGCATTGAGTTAGCTCCTTAAGCTTTTTCTTACACCTACATTTGAAAATTTTACAAATTTTCACATCTTTTATTGAAGCCTGATGTATTAGGAATGAAGACTGAGACCTAGGTTTTCAGTGGTTGGATCAAAAGGGATCTCCCACCAAGAATTGAAAATCTTATTAAATCAAGGAAATTCTTTAAAAATTTTTATTTATTTCACTTTTACCTGTCATAAGTAATACATAGATGATCATTGATAATTCTGATGAAGGTGGATATTAACTATACAATTATGACACCATTTCATTTTATAAAGAAACTGGCAAGGCAATGTCCAAAAAAAAAGGGAGTGGAGCCATGGATTAAAGTTAGTAGCGAGGCAGTTGTTTTTAATAACCTTAAAATAATTGGTGTTTTAAAGGTTTACTGTGGGGGCGCCTGGTTGGCTCAGTTGTTAAGTGTCTGCCTTCGGCTCAGGTCATGATCCCAGGGTCCTGGGATCGAGCCCCACATCGGGCTTCCTGCTCGGTGGCAAGCCTGCTTCTCCCTCTGCCACTCCCCCTGCTTGTGTTCCCTCTCCCTCTGTGTCTCTCTCTCTGTCAAATAAATAAATAAATAATCTTTTAAAAAAAAATGAAGGTGTACTGTGTCCTCAAGTAAGATTGTTTTGCCTAGACACAGGAAAATATTTTTTTCCCTTAAGAAGCATAGGTATACTTTTGTAATAATCATGAGGGAACTTGTGATATACCCAGTTTTTCAGGATTATTTCTATTTTGTTAAGATAGGCCCATCAATTTTGATTCAAAACCAAACCCCTCATATACTTTATTGACAAAGCTGAATACTTACAAGCTACAATTCCAGTTTACCTCCACAATTTAAGCAAATTTGATGTATAAAGCCAGATATAGAGGTATTTAAATGAGTATATAGGGACACCTGGGTGGTTCAGTCGGTTAAGTGTCTGGCTCTTGATTTGGGCTCAGCTCGTGATCTCACGGTTGTGAGATCAAGCTCTAGTTCCACGCTCATCGGGGAGTCTGCTTAAGAGTCTCTCTCACTCCCTCTGCCCCTCCCCCTCTCTAAAAATTAATTAATTAAATGATTATATACTTGACATATTTGCCATAGGGTTCCTTGGAAGAGCAACCTTGGCTTGTCAGTATAAAAGGGATTCAATAGAGATACAAATTTACAGTTTTAAGGAGAGGTGCAGAAATGGGCAACTGTATAATTAGTGAGATATTACTGTTTTAAAAATGCAATCTCTGCTGATAAAAGATTTCATTAGAATACTCTTGTTTTGATAGTTAAAATGTCTTGAATTTTGCTCTTTTGAAATTGAAAGTGGCAGGGCAGATTGAAGTATAAATAGATGGTTAGGTTGTCCCTTTGATGTCTTGCACCATGTGTTTTATTCCCGTAAACACTAGTTTGGTCATCATTTGGTCAAACCATGTAGTAAATTGGTCTCTTTCAGCTGTTTTATATTTGAGTGTTTTGTGTTCCCCAGTAATTTTTCTATTCTGTAATTGGCCTTTACAGCCGATGATGAAGAACTGAGAACAACACACATTTAGTTTTTCCATCATTGATTAGCTGCATATATTTATATTACAGATTTGTATTAGAATTGAAAGAATATTATAATTTCAAATATTATTTGTAATTTAAAGTACATGACAGTGGATGTTAGATCATTAACCCATTAAAATTCTCTAAAAGAGAATTTAATTTCATCATCAGTTGCAAAGGGCATGAAAATGTCTTAACTTAGAAAGTGACAGGTTCCAGAGAGATCTTTTGAGTACCCTAGGGATAAATGTACCAGAATGGAAAGGAAGTGTGAATAGAGAACACTGATGCCAAGATGAATGAATGAGAGACTGTGTCCTGGGATAGGAATTCTTGGAACCACAACATCTGGTGTGGGAGATACTGAAGATCACAGCTACTTAGTCCAAATATTGAGGATTTGCATGGTTATTGTACCTCTGTACCTTTGCCTTTTCCCCCTGCCCTTGCCAGACCAACTGTGGTCATTTCTAGTAGCTGTTGAAGGTAGCAGAAATGGCTTATAAACTTTTATTTTTGTACCATTGCTTGAAAGTAGTCATTGTTAAGCAGTGCATATGGATGATCACACTTAAAATGGAGATCTTTTGTACTGTACTCAACATCTTAGTTACTAACCTGGCACATATGCCTTCAAAAGACAATTGAATGAATGGATTCAAAAGAGAGATTCCATTCCATTTTCTTT